>NC_045958.1:22354792-22648412 GCF_010909765.2 Amblyraja radiata | reverse complement strand
AGAGAGTGGAAGGGGGGAGAGAGGGGGGGAGAGAGAAGGGAGAGTGGGGGGAAGGCAGGGGGTGGGAGGGAGGGGAATAGAGATTAGAGGGGAGAGAGAGTAGAGGGGAGAGAGAGTAGAGGGGAGAGAGAGTAGAGGTGAGAGCAAGAGAGAGTGGGAGGGAAGAGAAAGGGGGGAGGGAGGAGGAGGGGGAGAGAGGGGGAGGGAGGAGGAGGGGGAGAGAGGGGGGGCGGAGAGGAGGAGGAGGAAGGGAGAGAGCGGGGGGGGGTGGAGAGAGGAGGGGAGAGAGGGATGAGGGGTAGAGAAGGGGAACATTGGGAAGGGAGGAGGGGAAGGAGGAGGATGGGGAGTGGGAGGGGGAGGACATGGGGAGAGGGGGAGATGGAGAGGGGTGAGGAGAATAGGGAATGGGGAGGTGAGGGGGGATAGTGGGGAGGGGATGGAAGGGGGGAAGTGAGGGGATGAGGATTGGGGAGGGAGGTGGAGAGAGATTGGCAGGGAGTGGGGGAAAGGCAGGGGGTGGGAGGGAGGGGTAGAGATAGATTAGAGGGGAGAGATAGAGATTAGAGGGGAGAGAGAGAGTAGAGGGGGTGAGTGAGGGGGAGGGAGGGGAGAGAAGAGTTGGAGGGGGAGAGTAGAGGAGGGGGAGGTGGAGGGGGAGAGAAGAGGGGAGGATGAAGAGGGGGAGTAGAATTGGTGGAGGGCGGTAGAGGGGGGAGGGAGAGGAGGGAAGAGAGGGTGGTAGAGGTGGGGAAGAGGGGGAGGTGGAGAGAGATTGGAGGGGGAAAGGGAGGGGGAGGGGGGGGAGGGAGGGAGGAGGAGCGAGAGTAGAGGGGAGAAAGTAGAGGGGGAGAGAAGAGGTGATGGACGTGAGGCGATGGTGGCGAGGGGGGGAGGATAGGAGGGGTAGAGGTGGAAGGGGGAGGCAGAGTGGAGGGGGAGGGGGTAGAGAGGGGGGTAGGACAACTTGCTCAATTTGATCGTATATGATTGTGCACGCCAGGTTGATTGCATTCGTGGGACCACGTGAAGGTTGCAATCTCCAACCCCTGTCCCATTGTGATGTCATATGTAAATGTGATCCATTGGGATTGGACATATGTGAGATGGCACTGAGACATGCAACACTTTGATTTTAATATTTTTTGATGTTTTGTACTAAAAAAGTGGGGAATATGTAAAGATTTCTCCATTACGGCAAAGGGTGGAGGACTAGATCCACAAATGCATTAAACGAATATTCGCGAAATAGAATCCGTATGAACCAACAAACCAACACGAGAGTTTTAATAGTCACTTGACCAAGTGCAGACAACGTGTGGTTGTGGGAACTACCCCCCCCCCCCCCCCCCCCCGCACACACGCTAACTACCCCCCTTGATATTATATTAATATTATTAATTTGCTCCTTTTACCCCATAACAGCCCTATCCACTGATGCATAGCCCCCAACTCACAGGCGCGTCTAGAGAGGGAGGGGTAGAGCGTGAGGGCAGAGAGAGAATGGGGAGAGACAGAGAGAAAGGAGCAGAGACAGAAGGGCAAGAGAGGGAGAGGGGGTGGAGGAGAGGGAGGGAGGGTGGGTGAAGGGGGAGGGTGGGGGAGCAGGGGTAAGAGAGAGGGGAGGAGAGAGAGGGTGGAGAGAGGGAAAGGTGGAGGGGAAGGGAGGGGGAGAGGGTTGGGAGGGGATGGGGTGGAGGTAAGGGGGTAGTGGAGCGGAAGGGGGAATGGGGTTTAGGGGAGGGGCGGGGCTTCATGAGCTGCACCGACCGTGAGGAGAACCTTCAGCACGTGAGCAACGCTCACCTCCGAATCTGCAGAACAAAGATCTTTCTTTCTGCGCCTTTTGAAGAATGGGGGGGGGGGGGGGTGCTGCATGCGCGTTGACAGCAGCTGCATTAATCCACAGTGGCGGAGGGGGGGGGGAGGACAGGAGGCAGGTGGGCCTTGATTGGTGGGCATTGTGACGTCAGCAAGCGGTGATAATTTTTTTTAAAGTGAGTTTTGTGAACAATTTTATTCAAAATCTGGGGAAATAATTGAGCAAATTTAGAGAGGAGTGGATTTTTGAAATCATAAGTTAAATCCCTACTGAAATATGTAAAAATCTCCGCGTTTTTGCGTCTGGTTTTCGAGGAGATACGTTTCAAAGGCAAAATGGCACACACACAGAGTTTAAAAAGCATATAGATAAGATATGTACAATTTATATTTGAGTGTGTGTTGTCTGTGTCCATGTGCTCTTCGTGCTGTTTGAAGCAACTTTTTAATTGCACCTGTACCTCACCGAATTTGTGCATATGACAATAAACTCGAATGCATTTCCCTTACAATGAGTCCAGGTAAAGACATATGTTCTTGAAGTAATAACGGCCACTGTCTGTGTTCCTTTATAATTATTTCAACGTGGGAGAATATGTATTTTCCATATTAGGTAATCAGAAACCCGGCATATATGAAAGTAAATTCCCCAAATGCCTGGAAACATTTCATCAGGATAGTATGTTACCCTTTTGTTAAAAGGGAAACCTTGATACTTGCTATTAACTTAATACGAGGAAATAACATTTAGATGGAGGCGCTGCAGGAAGCAATTGTTGGGCAAGAAAGTGGAATATAATTCAAGACAAAATAGACCCAAAAGTTTCATATAAATATAAGGCAGATACAAAAAGATGGTCAGACAGCTTCTCGGGTGGAAAAGTGATGGTTCGGGTCGTGACCTTTCTTCAAACCCGAAACGTTACCTAATCCTTTTCTCCAGAGATGCTGTCTGACCCGCTGAATTATTCCAGCTTTTTGGGCCTTTAAACGAGCATCTGCAGTTCCTTCCTCCGCATTTCATCTAAATGGATAGAGTTAGTGGGTGGGAAGTACACCTTGGTGCACACTAGATGGTGCTGGCTGTGCACCGTCTGCTCCAAGGCAGCCTCTCCCCGGGAGTCCCGCTCTCCCATTGGCTCCTGGACACCATAGAAACCGGATCTCTCCGCGTCACAATGAGTCGCGTTCGCCGACCGGACCCCGTGCTTTCCGCGGCGTCCGCCCTTATTGGCTACGCGGCCTGTCAATCAGGCAGCGGTCCAACTTCCGTCGCTCTGCCTCTCGCGCGGCAATTCACTCACTTGCTCGCTCGCACCCGTCCGCTCGCTCCCTTCCTTCTCAACGGCTCAAGACAAGTGTCCCGGGCACGACTGCCGCTGCCGCTGCCGCCGCCGCCGCGAAGGGAAAGGCGGTCAACACACCTGCCCAGTTACAGCCGAGACTTACAGACTGCCGAGAGACGGAGAGAAAGGCCATCCCGGAAATAAAAATGAACGTGCGGTGACCTCCCCCGGCGGAAGGGAGGCTAGAGGCGGTCAAACTCGAGGAAAAAGTTGCGGCAAGTGCGGCGGGAGGCAGCGAGGCGCCGGCCTGGGCCGAGAGCGGAGGGAAGGGACGAGCGATAGAGTGAGCGAGCGGCCGTTGGGCTGAGGGATCGCGCGGGCGGGCAGGCAGCAGGCGCTCGCTCCAGGGCCGGGCCGAGCCGATCGCCCGGACCCGACCCGACCAGCATGGACTTCAAGACGGCCGTGTTCAACGCGGCCCGCGACGGCAAGCTGCGGCTGCTGCAGAAGCTGCTGACCGCCAAGAGCCGCGACGAGGTGTCGGTGCTGGCGGCCGAGAAGACCAACGGCGCCACGGCGCTGCTGATGGCGGCCCGCTACGGCCACCTGGACGTGGTGGTCTACTTGCTGGAGGAGTGCGGAGCGGACGTGGAACTCGGCGGCTCCGTCAACTTCGACGGCGAGACGATCGAGGGGGCGCCGCCGCTGTGGGCCGCCTCGGCCGCCGGCCACCTGTCTGTGGTGAGGTCGCTGTTGGAGCACGGCGCGTCCGTCAACAACACCACCCTGACCAACTCGACGCCGCTGCGGGCCGCCTGCTTCGACGGCCACCTGGACATCGTCAAGCATCTGATCGAGCACCGCGCCGACATGGAGGTAGCCAACAGGCACGGCCACACTTGCCTGATGATCTCCTGCTACAAGGGCCACCGAGACATCGCCAAGTACTTGCTGGAGAAGGGGGCCGATGTCAATCGCAAGAGCGTCAAAGGTACTGATGCGACGGAGGCCCCATGGCCTCCCTTCCTCTTCCCCTGGCCCCCTCTTCCTACTCCCACGACCCCTGCCCCTTCCTCCTCCACTGGCCCCCTCTTCCTACTCCCCTGCCCCTTGCTCCTCCTCTGCCCCTTCCTCTTCTTCCCCATCCTCCTCCCCTGGCCCTCCGTTTCCTCTTCTTCCTCCTCCCCTAGCCCCCATCTTCCCCCTTCAGCTGGCCCCTCTCTGCCCCTTCCTCCTCCCCCGCCTCTATCTCTCTCTCTCTCTCTCTCTCCCCCTCCCCGACTCTCTCCCATCCTTTGTGTCGCGGACCCACGGTTGTTCGAGCAGATCTGTGCCTGTTTTTAACCTCTTTCTCCAAACGTGGTGGTGACAGCGTCATAAAGTGGGACTTTCCGCTTGTGGACTTTAATAAAAAATAAAAATAACTTACAAATTTGCTTTTCTCACCCTGCGAGAAAATGTTTCCAAAACTTGTAACAGAATCACATTTTAGTGATTTCACTAAATTGTCGGTTATGTAATATTGGTTATTTCAATTCCAAATTAGGTTTTGTTTTACACAGTCTTCCTGTGAACGTTTTTATACTTCGTGAGGTTTAAGAACGTGAGTGCTGTCGTTTAATCATTTTTACTTGAGATTACATAGTCACTTTTTTAAAACCAGAGATTAATTTCAAGAGCAGGCCATTATAACATTTGAATATCCTTGAGTGAAAGTTATAAATAGGGTTTGCTGAAAACTCATTTGCTGGGAAAGAATCAACATTGAACATGTATGTGTGGATAAACATCTGAGGCATTGATTTGCATTTGTGATAAATTGTACATTATGACTTAAATTTGTTCTAAAGTCTACAATGTGCAATGATCAATCTCAAGAGTAGGAATGCCCCAGTTTAGATTGTACTCAGTTGTGGCATTTCATTTGATATCAACAGTACAATTGATATACAGCGCCCTCCATAATGTTTGGGACAAAGACCCATCATGTATTTATTTGCCTCTGTACTCCACAATTTAAGATTTGTAATAGAAAAAATCACATGTGGCCAAAGTGCACATTGTCAGATTTTATTAAAGGGTATTTTTATACATTTGGGTTTCCCCATGTAGAAATTACAGCTGTGTTTATACATCGTCCCCCCATTTCAGGGCACCATAATGTTTGGACACATGGCTTCACAAGTGTTTGTAATTGCTCAGGTGTGTTTAAATGCCTCTTTAATGCAGGTGTAAGAGAGCTAGTCTTTCCTCCAGAGCACCTAGTCTTTCCTCCAGTCTTATCAACATAAGCTGTTTATCAAGCCATTATGAGACTGAGAAACAAGAATAAAACTTAGAGACATCAGTCAAACCTTAAACATACCAAAATCAACTGTTTGGACCATCATTAAGAAGAAAGAGAGCACTGGTGAGCTTACTAATCACAAAGGCCAAGGACCTCCACAGCTGATGACGGAAGAATTCTCTCTATAATAAAGAAAAATCCCCAAGCACCTGTCCGACACATCAGAAACACTCTTCGGGAGTCAGGTGTGGATTTGTCAATGGCTACTGAGCGCAGAAGACTTCATGAACAGAAATACAGAGGCTGCACTGCAAGATGCAAACCACTGGATTTTCTTGCATATGGTGTGCACAGTCTAAAGTTGTAGGACAACTTGTTCTATTTGATTGTGCACGCCGGGTTGATTGCATTTGTCGAAACAGGACTGACCACATGAAGGTTGCAATCTTCCACCCCAAACCACCGGATGGCCACAAAAATAGGATGGCCAGGTTACAGTTTGCCAAGAATTACTTAAAAGAGCAATCACAGTTCTGGAAAAAGGCCTTGTGGAGAGATGAGACAAAGATTAACTTATAGCAGAGTGATGGCAAGAGCAAAGTATGGAGGAGAGAAGGAACTGCACAAGATCCAAAGCATACCACCTCATCTGTAAAACATGGTGGTGGGGGTGTTATGGCCTGGGCACGTATGGCTGCTGAAGGTACTGGCCCGCTTACCTTCATTGATGATACAACTGCTGATGGTAGTAGAATAATGAATTCTGAAGTGTATAGACACATCCTATCTGCTCAAGTTCAAACAAATGCCACAAAACTCATTGGGCAGCGGTTCATTCTACAGCAAGACAATGATCCCAAACATACTGCTAAAGCAACAAAGGAGTTTTTCAAAACTAAAAAATGGCCAATTCTTGAGTGGCCAAGTCAATCACCCGATCTGAACCCAATTGAGCATGCCTTTTACATGCTAAAGAGAAAACTGAAGGGGACTAGCCCACAAAGCAAGCATAAGCTAAAGATGGCTGCAATACAGGCCTGGCCGAGCATCACCAGAGAAGACACCCAGCAACTGGTGATGTCCATAAATCGCAGACGTCAAGCAGTCATTGCATGTAAAGGAAATGCAACAAAATACTAAACATGACTACTTTCATTTACATGACATTGCTATGTCCCAAACATTATGGGTGCCCTGAAATGTATAAGCACTGCTGTAATTTCTACATGGTGAAACCAAAATGTATAAAAATGGCCTTTATTAAAATCTGACAATGTGCACTTTAACCAAATGTGATTTTTTTTTCTATTACAAATCTCAAAGTGTGGATTACAGAGGCAAATCAATAAATGACGGGTCTTTGTCCCAAACATTATGGAGGGCACTGTTGGTAGATATGGGTATCTGAATACTGTGTGTGTGTTTGGTGCAGCATATGTTTCCTTCCTGCTCCAGATCTATGGAAGCAATTGAAGCAAATATAAATACATCTTTTTCCAGTTGAAAGGTAATTTGAATTAAATGATCAGCCATGATCATATTGAATGGCGGTGCAGGCTCGAAGGGCCGAATGGCCTACTCCTGCACCTATTTTCTATGTTTCTATGTAAATCAATCTCTTTTTTGTTTGTAATAAAGCAAAACTTATACTGTCATTGGAAAATTCACAAAGTTATTGAAAATACTTTGGTTATTTACATGACAGCTTAATATGAAGAAATCTTTTTATCAGAAGGAATGACTAATCTCCAGGGCTTTATATAAAATACCTTTTTGTGTTTGCTCTCCCCAGCAGTTACAGGGAAACGTGCAAACCCAATACAGACAATGGGGAAGGTCAGGATAGAACTTTGAACTTTAGTCACTGGAGCTATGAGGGTAGCTTTGTGAGTTTTGAGATCATGAGTGCTTTTGTTTAATAAATTTTGCTTAAGATTATTTAAAGTCGAAGTAGCTCCAGTGACTCTCATAGCTCAACTAATTGTCACTGGTGTGCTTTGTCTGCTCAGAAGTAGGGTTGAGACAGTCAGGTGTTTAACTGTCATATGTACTGACAATGGAATAATGTTCTTGCATTGCAGGCATGTAAATATAAAACACATAGATGATAATAAACAAAGTTAATAAATAAATAACCCCAATAAAATTAGCATTCACTAAATCTGAAATTTAGGAGAAAATATTTGGTGTTGCATCTGGCCGAAAGATAGATGGCTGTAGTTGTTAGAAGGTATCACTGTAGCTGTCACCACTGTCAATGGCTACTTTATTGAGCATTCCTTGTTGAACTATCTACATCGGGTCTGGATCCACTAATGAATAGTCAAAATGATAATTCACATCAAATGAAGTGTCCTTTTTTGGGCTAGTGGTGAAATTGGACCGTAGACTAGTGCTTAATAGGTGTTGCTAAGATTAGTTAAGGGACTGGATAACCAAGGCCAAAGGATTTGCTTCCCAAATTCCCGACATCTGCTTGATGCGACAGGACTCTGGTGGGACACAAAATGCCGAAATAACTCAGCAGGTCAAGCAGCATCTCTGGAGAACATGGATAAGTGGTGTTTTGGTTCAGGACCCTTCTTCAGACTGCTTTGGGATTCTTTTGCATGGATTAATGAACTACAACAGCCGTTTCAAGGGCAAAGGTCCCCATTTAATTTTTTACCTATTTCAGTTTACCCAATTACTCGGTCAACCATCAGCGCACCGTCGTAATTTGTAGGACGACAGGCCCTTGAGGACGCAATGACCTTGAATTTTTCCTTTTAAGACAATTTATCCTGATGTAGCAATTTATTGTAGTATCTTTATTGTTTGTTGGTTCTGCGTGCTGTCTAATAGAATGTGTACTTGACAAACCACCACACTTAACAAATGTTTGCTACCAGTTCCCAAATGAATTAAAAATTCATTAATTCATGGTAGTGCAATTTGGATTTGTCATAAACTGACGCATCCCAAAAATAACTTTTAAATGTTTTCTCTTAGATTTTGGCGTTGGATTTTTTGGGGTTGGTTATACTTTCTTAACAGCTTGCATTTATTATAGTTTGGTGTTCCAGGTGTTATCAGATTTTATTTGGCGTTGATCAATGTAAAAGAAATTGGGTAGGATGATATTTACAATCTCTAAGGAGGTTGGAAGAGAATTAGAGCTCAGAACTTTTACTGCTGAAAGCACTGCTGCCAATACTTTTTACAAAGACAAATATTTAAATGTTTGGAGACAATTGGACGTGCCCTCCCTGCATTATAGAAAGCATTTTGGAGATGGGCCTAATGAAGCAATGGAGGTATTTCAGAAAAATATAGACAGACCTTTTTAAAATCAGAAGGTACTTGCAATTGAGTAAATTCATCTGAACTGGCTGTGCCAGCAGTGTGTTGGTTTATGCATTACGGAGGGTGATCCAGGAATTGTTGGGATAATGTAATCCCTATATTTCGATGGATATTCTGGGACTAGTCCTTGAACAGTTAGCAACTTCATTGTTTGGTGAAGGTGTATATAGTGGTAGAGACAAATTAAATACTATTTTGGAGTAATTATTCCAACTATTCAAGTTCCAATTTCTCAATGCTAGGGTATAAATTTTCTGGGAGATCTGCAAATTATCTAATAATATTGCAAGCTACTCAAATTATATACGTTTATAATTTAATATGTATACAAATTGTTTTTATATTACATTTTAAGTTAAGGTAATTACACTTGGTATTCATCTTGTGTAAGAAGACGATGAAGTAGACAATATAATGTATGCATGTAACTATATTGCCCAAATTGCATATTTGGTATTTTCTTTCCTAATTTTTGAAATCATTGATTCAGTGGAAAATACCCTTTTAACCATATAACAATTACAGCACGGAAACAGGCCATCTCGGCCCTACAAGTCCGTGCCGAACAACTTTTTTCCCATAGTCCCACCTGCCTGCACTCATACCATAACCCTCCATTCCCTTCTCATCCATATGCCTATCCAATTTATTTTTAAATGATACCAACGAACCTGCCGCCACCACTTCCACTGGAAGCTCATTCCACACCGCTACCACTCTCTGAGTAAAGAAGTTCCCCCTCATGTTACCCCTAAACTTCTGTCCCTTAATTCTGAAGTCATGTCCTCTTGTTTGAATCTTCCCTATTCTCAAAGGGAAAAGCTTGATCACGTCAACTCTGTCTATCCCTCTCATCATTTTAAAGACCTCTATCAAGTCCCCCCTTAACCTTCTGCGCTCCAGAGAATAAAGACCTAACTTATTCAACCTATCTCTAATTTAGTTGTTGAAACCCAGGTAACATTCTAGTAAATCTCCTCTGTACTCTCTCTATTTTGTTGACATCCTTCCTATAATTGGGCGACCAAAATTGTACACCATACTCCAGATTTGGTCTCACCAATGCCTTGTACAATTTTAACATTACATCCCAGCTTCTATACTCAATGCTCTGATTTATAAAGGCTAGCATACCAAAAGCTTTCTTTACCACCCTATCTATATGAGATTCCACCTTCAAGGAACTATGCACGGTTATTCCCAGATCCCTCTGTTCAACTGTATTCTTCAATTCCCTACCATTTATCATGTACGTCCTATTTTGATTTGTCCTGCCAAGGTGTAACACCTCACATTTATCAGCATTAAACTCCATCTGCCATCTTTCAGCCCATTTTTCCAAATGGCCTAAATCACTCTGTAGACTTTGGAAGTCCTCTTCATTATCCACAACACCCCCTATCTTGGTATCATCTGCAAACTTACTAATCCAATTTACCACCCCTTCATCCAGATCATTGATGTACATGACAAACAACAAAGGACCCAACACAGATCCCTGAGGCACCCCACTAGTCACCTGCCTCCAACCCGACAAACAGCCATCCACCATTACCCTCTGGCTTCTCCCATTCAGCCACTGCTGAATCCATCTTGCTATTCCTGCATTTATACCCAACAGTTTAACCTTCTTAACCAACCTTCCATGAGGAACCTTGTCAAAGGCCTTACTAAAGTCCATATAGACAACATCCACTGCTTTACCCTCGTCAATTTCCCTAGTAACCTCTTCAAAAAATTCAAGAAGATTAGTCAAACATGACCTTCCAGGCACAAATCCATGTTGACTGTTCCTAATCAGACCCTGTTTATGCAGATGCTTATATATATTATCTCTAAGTATCTTTTCCATTAATTTTTATCATTGAGATCTGAGTTTAACATTCTTTCTTCAATAAAAGTTGCAATTTTGCAATCTGCTTCTTGATAGGCTTGGATCTGCAATAATTCAGGTGAATGAAATAATATTCTGTACGTTTACTTATCTGGTTCAGTAAGAAACATTAACGTGCGATTCTATAAATATAACTGATAAAAATTTAATATAAAGCCGCGGCCCCTTCCCCATAGAATTTGGGAAGTTTACAGTATTATTAGATACTTTGCAGATCTTCCTGAAAAAATTACAATTTATTCCTTGGCATTGAGTGGAAGTTAGTGGTTGGAATAATGTGCAAGTGCTTGAAAACCATGAGAACTGCATAGGAAGAAAGATAAATGGATAAACTGTATGTTGCCTCCTATCAGAATAATAAATCGGGGAAGGTAGTGCATCCATGGATAACAAGGGAAATCAAGGATAGTATCAAAACAAAAGATGAAGCGTACAAATTAGCCAGAAAAAGCAGCCTGCCAGAGGACTGGGATAAATTCAGAGTCTAGCAGAGGAGGACAAAGGGCTTAATTAGGAAAGGGAAAATAGATTATGAAAGGAAACTGGCAGGGAACATAAACTGACTGCAAAAGTTTTAATAGATATGTGAAGAGAAAGAGATTAGTTAAAACAAATGTAGGTCCCTTGCAGTCAGAAACAGGTGAATTGATCATGGGGAACAAGGACATGGCAGACGAATTGAATAACTAGTTTGGTTCCGTCTTCACTAAGGAAGACATAAATAATCTGCCGGAAATAGCAGGAGACCGCGGGTCAAATGAGATGGAGGAACTGAGTGAAATCCAGGTTAGCCGGAAGTGGTGTTAGGACAAATTGAATGGATTAAAAGCCTTAAGGAAGTAGCCCCGGAAATAGTGGATGCATTAGTAATCATTTTTCAAAACTCCTTAGATTCTGGAGTAGTTCCTGAGGATTGGAGGGTTGCTAATGTAACCCCACTTTTTAAAAAGGGAAGAAAAGAGAAAACGGGGTATTACAGACCAGTTAGTCTAACATCGGTAGTGGGGGCTGAATGGGAGATGCCAGAGAGTAATGGTGGATGGCTGTTTGTCAGGTTGGAGGCCAGTGACTAGTGGGGTGCCACAGGGATCTGTGTTGGGTCCACTGGTGTTTGTCATGTACATCAATGATCTGGATGATGGTGTGGTAAATTGGATTAGTAAGTATGCAGATGATACTAAGATAGGTGGTGTTGTGGATAATGAAGTAGATTTTCAAAGTCTACAGAGAGATTTATGCCAGTTGGAAGAGTGGGCTGAAAGATGGCAGATGGAATTTAATGCTGATAAATGTGAGGTGCTACATCTTGGCAGGACAAATCAAAATAGGACATACATGGTAAATGGTAGGGAATTGAAGAATGCAGGTGAACAGAGGGATCTGGGAATAACTGCACAGTTCCCTGAAGGTGGAATCTCATGTAGATTGGGTGGTAAAGAAAGCTTTTGGTGTGCTGCCCTTTATAAATCAGAGCATTGAGTATAGAAGTTGGGATGTAATGTTAAAATTGTACAAGGCATTGGTGAGGCCAATTCTGGAGTATGGTGTACTATTTTGGTCGCCTAATTTTAGGAAGGATGTCAACAAAATAGAGAGAGTACAGAGGAGATTTACTAGAATGTTGCCTGGGTTTCAGCAACTAAGTTACAGAGAAAGGTTGAACAAGTTAGGTCTGTATTCTTTGGAGCGCAGAAGGTTAAGGGGGGACTTGATAGAGGTCTTTAAAATGATAGGAGGGATAGACAGAGTTGACGTGGATAAGCTTTTCCCACTGAGAGTAGGGAAGTTTCAAACAAGAGGACATGACTTGAGAATTAAGGGACAGAAGTTTAGGGGTAACATGAGGGGGAACTTCTTTACTCAGAGAGTGGTAGCTGTGTGGAATGAGCTTCCAGTGAAGGTGGCGGAGGCAGGTTCGATTTTATCATTTAAAAATAAATTGGATAGTTATATGGACGGGAATGGAATGGAGGGTTATGGTCTGAGTGCAGGTAGATGGGACTAGGGGAGAATACGTGTTCGGCACGGACTAGAAGGGCCGAGATGGCCTGTTTCCGTGCTGTAATTGTTATATGGTTATATGGTGGCCGATTAGGAAAAGGGGAGATGCAACGAGACCTGGGTGTCATGGTACATCAGTCATTGAAGGTAGGCATGCAGGTGCAGCAGGCAGTGAAGAAAGCGAATGGCATGTTGGCATTCGTAGCAAAAGGATTTGAGTATAGGAGCAGGGAGATTCTACTGTAGTTGTACAGGGTCTTGGTGAGACCACACCTGGAGTATTGCGTACAGTTTTGATCTCCAAATCTGAGGAAATACATTCTTGCCATAGAGGGAGTACAGAGAAGGTTCACCAGACTGATTACTGAGATGTCAGGACTTTCATATGAAGAAAGACTGGATAGACTCGGCTTGTACTCGCTAGAATTTAGAAGATTGAGGGGGGATCTTATAGAAACTTACAAAATTCTTAAGGGGTTGGACAGGCTAGATGCAGGAAGATTGTTCCCGATGTTGGGGAAGTCCAGGACAAGGGGTCACAGTTTAAGGATAAAGGGGAAATCCCTTAGGACCGAGATGAGAAAAACATTTTTCACACAGAGAGTGGTGAATCTCTGGAACTCCCTGCCACAGAAGGTAGTTGAGGCCAGTTCATTGGCTATATTTAAGAGGGAGTTAGATGTGGCCCTTGTGGCTGAAGGGATCAGGGGGTATGGAGAGAGGGCAGGTACAGGATACTGAGTTGGATGATCAGCCATGATCATATTGAATGGCGGTGTAGGCTCGAGGGGCCGAACGGCCTACTCCTGCACCTATTTTCAATGTTTCTATCAAGCCTCAACCATCGCCACTCCATCAATACTGTCATCTGCCTGGCAGACCTTTTACTTACCCAAACAACATCTCTATTTTTTTTCCTCTCCCCAACTTTTACAAATCAAAGCCCCAGCCATGACAATGGACATGACAATTTTATCTCCTTCACTGTGAATTTCTATTTCAAATTCATTTGGACAGTTTCTGACATCTCTCCCTTTTCTGGGACGGTAACAAAATTAAAACTATTTACTGATATTTCTGGTGAACACACAGACTGTCACAATTTTCTCCCACCCTGTTACTCGTAAGGATGCTGTCCTTTTTTCTCAGTATCTCCGTCTCCACATCTGTTCTCAAGATGAGACTTGGCTTTCTCTTTCGGGATATCTGAAATGGTCTCCTTGTTGGGAAACGTGGTTTTCCCTTCACTGTAGTTGATGGAGCCCTCGCCCACACTTCCTCAATTTCCTGTATGCGCATATTTCCACACATCCCTGGACAGAGATAGTTCCCTTATTCTATGCCTTTCACCCTACCAACCTTTGCATCCAGCGCATTATTTTTTGTCACCATGGAATCCCACCAGCAGTCACATCTTCCCCTCCCCATTCTCTGCGTTCGCAAAGTGCACCCAATCCTGTGATCCTTGGTTCATTTAGCCCTACTTGCCCACCTCGGTCCCTTGGCACTTTCACATGGAACTGGAGTTCACTGTAAATGTGCTCTCTTCTTTACCCTTCTTGTGTCTTTTCCTACTAACCAATACAACGATCTCCCAAATCGACCCTTCTCCCTCCTCTACATGGATCCATCTACCCATGTCTTCTCCTTTGGTTCCACTTATTTACCAGTCAACCCCGTCCTCTCCTCTTTCTGTAATCTCTTGTACTAGCTGTCTTTCCTCTACTATGTCCTGATGCAAGATCTTGACCAAAAACAGACTGTTCTTTTGGCTCAGTCTGAAGGGCACTGACCTGAAGTGTCATCTATCCATGTTCTCCAGGGATGCTGCCTGACCTGCTGAATTACTCAAGCATTTTTTAAATGTAAACGGGCATCGGCAGTTCCTTGTTTATGTATATTTTTGGTTCCACAGATGGTGCTAGAACTGCCACCTGGGTGGAAGAATGAGTTGTACACACATAGAATCTTATAGATTTTGTTTTACTGAACCCAAAAGTTTTCGCTTGTTTTATCAATATGAAAACAACGGCATAATTAAAATATCACTTTTTTTTAGCACTAGACCAAGTGCAGACCCGTTGGGAGGGAGGTAGAGAGAGGGGGTAGAGAGAGAGAGGGGGGGGGTAGAGAGAGAGAGGGGGAGGGAGGGGGTGGGAGAGGGGGTAGAGAGAGGGAGTGTAGACGTGGCAACTACCCTCGCACATCGTCGCAAGGCTCACCGCTGCGGTCTGGATGTCTCCTTCACCAGCGTGGTCTCGATGCGTCGCTGGTAGTAGCCCGGGTTGGAAAAAGTTGATTTAAATACGTCCCTCCCCCTGATGTCACAGGAGCTGGTGGCCGCCCACCACCCTTTGTGACTTCACTCGAAGCGGGTTGAAGGTTTGCCGTTTGAAAACCTGGTTTTGACTATTTTTAAAATACTCACTTGTGAAATATAGCGTGAAATGTGAAGTGAAGCAGTTTATTTTGTCAAGGTTAATGTGATTAATAATCTGTTAAATTTTCTGCGCTATCGTGCTGTTTTGACGAAGTTAGAAAGACATATACACCCACACGCATGCATACAAGATGAGACTTTTATAGGTATAGAGATGTTTTTTTTAAAGCAGAATCTAGAGAGTTTGACTTCATGTTTCTTTTCTTTTTTAATAAAGGAAATACAGCGTTGCATGACTGTGCTGAATCTGGGAGCCTGGAGATCATGAAGATGCTGCTTAAATATGGAGCCAAAATGGAGAAGGATGGTTACGGAATGACTCCATTGCTTTCTGCCAGTGTTACTGGTCATACCAACATTGTGGACTTCCTAACTCAACACCCACAAACGAGTAAAATTGAACGTATTGATGCTCTGGAGCTCCTAGGAGCTACATTTGTGGACAAGAAGAGAGATTTGTTAGGAGCAATGAAATATTGGAAGAAAGCTATGGACATGCGATACAGTGATGGGGCTAATATACTTGCTAAACCTGAGCCCCAGCAGTTAATAATGGCTTATGATTATGCCAAAGAAGTAATCTCTGGAGAGGAGTTGGAAGCATTGATTGCTGATCCAGATGAGATGAGGATGCAGGCACTACTAATCAGAGAGAGAATACTGGGTCCTTCACATCCGGATACATCTTACTACATAAGATATAGAGGTGCTGTATATGCTGATTCTGGTAATTTTGAAAGGTGCATCAACTTGTGGAAGTATGCATTGGATATGCAACAGAATAATCTGGATCCACTGAGTCCAATGACAGCAAGCAGTTTGCTTTCTTTCGCTGAACTTTTTTCGTTTATGCTGCAAGACCCTACAAAAGGAGTCTTGGGAACTTCTGTTTCTTTCGGTGATTTAATGGGAATATTGAGCAAAAGTGTCTTTGAAATAGACAGAGCTATGAAGCAGGAACAAGCACCATCTGACTTGACGCAATTGAGCAAAGCCCTGTCAATAATCTTGCATCTAATTTGTTTACTAGAGAAGGTGAAATGCAGCTCTGAACAAGAGCATCTCAAGCGGCAAACCATCTACAGATTTCTAAAACTGAACTCTCGAGGAAAGACTGGGTTTTCCCCCCTTCATCTGGCAGTTGATAAAGATACCACTTCTGTGGGTCGTTATCCCGTTTGTAAATTTCCATCTCTGCAGGTCACTGCAATGTTACTGGAGTGTGGAGCGGATCTCAACGCAAGAGATTTTGAAAACAACAGTCCATTGCACATTGCAGCACATAACAATCACCCAGAAATCATGAATCTTCTAATTAAAGCGGGTGCACACTTCGACACCACAAACTCCCAAAAACAAACGGCCTGTGATTTGCTGAATGAGAGGGAAATGGGGAAAAACTTGATTCAGCCGATCAACCATACAAGTTTGCAATGCCTTGCTGCCCGTGCCATAGTAAAACACCAATTAGTGTATGAAGGACAGATTCCAGAAAAACTGGAGTCTTTCATTTTGCTTCACAGATGATTCGAACATTTTTTTTGAATGTCTGTAAATATGGGAAGAAATTGGTCATGTGCTTTAGTACATCTCTATGCTAAAGGATGTTGAATAGATTCAGCAGCTTTTAGTCAATTTTGACCGCATGTTGTTTTTGCTGCCTTGGTCACCTTGCTCACAGTTAATGCACTGTGGTAATGCATGTGTGTAAAGTATATCGTATCTGTTCACCAGTATTTTAATGGATGTCTGAAGATGTATGCTGCTTTGTTTTTGGTTAAAATTGGGATTGATAGTTTGCATTTCTAACAACCTATGAACTTGATTTTGTTCCAGTATTTATTAGTGGAATTGTATTTTACAGCTGTCTTTATAACCTTTTGTGCTGATTGGTGTTAATGCAATATCCAGTTTCTTAAAACAAAATCAGCTTTGTCATTTTTTTTGACCCAACACATTGGACCATAATTTGTTCTGCTGCTTTAACATCAGCAATACCTTAAGTGCTTTTAAGTTTCCAGTAGAGTGGCTTGGAGAAAAGACTGCTCTGTTAACTCATCACTATGCAGATCCTGGAACTTGATTGGAATGTTGGGTATATTTCTCGTCCTCTGAGTGTTCATTTAGTTTAAAGACTTTTTTCAAACTGCATAAGGCATTTCAAATAGTTTGCCGTTGGAAGTACCTATGGGCTTTTTGCATAAAAATAGGGCTGCACCCTTGAAGTTGCTGCATTTGACTTTTTGTCTATTACTGAGGGGGTAATAGCTACTTTGGTGCACATGTTACTGAAACCCTATCTTTTTCAATAGCTTTTTGCATCAGACTTAAAATTTATTTTCTTTAGTGTGAAGTTAGCCTGCTTCCCAAGGGGTCTTTATAATTGCTGTCTATTTCATCCGAAATTTGTATCTGATAAACAATATCCACATTACTGTTGAACAGGAAGGGTGACATTTTTGAAAGTTGTTGGATTCAGATAATCGCTGTAATTCTGCACTTTACCAGTAGAAATGAGAATTAATGGCAGTTTGGCCATGTATGTCTTAAATAAAGCATTCACAATAAAATGCCAAAGTGCACTTGCCTATGCTAGTGTCAAATTGTTGTGTAGTCAACTGATATTTGGGATGGAAAGATATAAAGAGTTGCTGTTTGATTTAGTACTTACAGCACCGTTTACCCTATAAAATAGATTTTGTGAATGCAACTGGAATTCAGTTGCTCGTGCTGACTAACTTCAATACGGGGGGGGGGGGGGAATTATGTACATTTCGATTTGAGTAGAAAATTTACTGTTCTCAGACGAGTGATGTAAATTGGCAACAGTTTTTTTTTTTGCGTTAACTGTTTATTTATTTCAAAGCTTTGAGGTTTCCACGAAGCTTCCCTAAATTTTCCCCGAGGCAACAGGTAGAGTCTTCACTTATTTCAATGTTGTGCTGAAATCCATTTTCTGCAATTCAAACTTTATTGATAAATATCAAGGCATCCACTTTATTTCCTTGCATATTCTACTTTGGTTTAATCTGTCTACCATATAATTTCCATTGGTCACTGCCCTAAACAATTTTTCGCCATGCTTTGCATTTGATATGTGGTGACTTCTTATTGAATTTTCCCAGCATCATGATTACCATTTGCTTGGATTAGCTCCTAGCATTAGTAACCATCAATCGCCTGTTGGAAGCCAATAATGACTGAAGATAGTCGATTTGTCTGAGATCTTCAAGGTAAAATAGACTGTCATTGTCAAGACTCTTATCAGTTCTGTTCGCCGTTATGGAGTATATAGTACTGTATTATGCCCAGATTACAATTCACTGTATTTTCAATTTTTGTTAAAATCAACCTTTTTAGAAGATTTCAGCATGTCCTTGATGAACTCTATTGTCATGTTTAATTTCCTTGCCATATTTTTGCTCTGATTCCTTCAGGCTTGCAATTTCACTCGTCAAGAGCAGCATTGCTTTGGCTCTGGTCTTCTGGGCATTTGTTTGCTCTATTGCTGTTAGCAGTGCCTTGATATATCAACTCTTGGTTTAATCTCTTAATGTGAAACCAATCTTCTATGTTCTCGCATGGACAACCATTGTAAACACAATGGGATGGAAAGTTCTGAGTAAATTTTCTGGAAAGATTGTTACAATTCACTTTTTTAAATGGTGTTTCCAAAATGCAGTTTTTGCTCAATTTGCAATTAAATCTGTATGGTGAGGGCTATTTGGTTGTCTATTTAAATCTTGTGAAAATAACTTTGGTGTAAGGTGTTGGTGCATACAAACATGCTACATTTTCTCTTGTACAATGTGGCGGTTCACTGAACTTTGCTGTGTTTTGATATATAAACTTGCTCTATTACCTTCAAGCAAGTATTTTGGAGACTGAGGGTTTTGGAACTGGTTTGATTTATGATGTATGAAAGGTTAATTTTCAGCTCAAATGATTAATTTTCAAAGTCTTCCATCTTTGTTCCAATAATATGGCTCATAGTGGTGTTAAGTCCTCAGCTTGACATTTCCTTTTTGCCTTAATGTAGATCATATCCTAACCAACATTTATCCACTCAACTAATGTCATTAAAATAGTGCCGTACCTATGTGATTTGCTTCTTTGTGCAGACAATGATGCTTTCAAATTGTGACCACAGAAAAAATTTATCTTCAATAGTGTGCTTTGGAATATCGTAGGAATGGGAAGGATAATAAGTTGGGGTGTTGACTGCATTAAGATGGTGTCATTGAAATTTGTTTTGTTAGATGCGATGGAAGCATTGAGTAGCTTTTGGTTGTGAAGGTTTGTCATGATCTTCCCAGAAGCTGAGTTCAGGTTGGAGAATCTTCAGTTTTCAGCCAGACTACTTTTAACCAAGCTTGCCAGTCTGGGAGCAACCATTTGTTGAGTTATCTCCATCTTTCGGGTCAGAGCTGCTGTTTATCACCGACATAAGCTGAAAGATTTTCAGCCGAAAGACACAAGCCGATAGATTTTCAGAACCAAACTAATCCTCAAAAAATTGAAAGGCCCGGTGAGGTTTATCAATATTTGCAGATTGATAATTAAGGCAGATGCAGTGTTGACCTTGATGACATTGGGCATTCTTTCCATCAAGCATCTGGTGAATATTCATTGTATTGTGGTCCATGCCATGTTTACATTCTAGCGATCCATGTGTAATCCAGGATGTCAGATATTGTGACTGCCCTTCCATGATATATTCAATGTTTAACGGGAAAATGAGAGATAAAAGCAAAAAATATCAGATGCCTGGAAGTATGAATTAGTGGGAATAGTCAGATCAGACAGTTTACATTTCAGTTGATGACCTCTCTTCAGAACTGGAAGTGACAAACTGCTGTTTTAAATTGGGAAGAAAAATTAGTCTTGTTGAGGGTGGCCATTGGCTTTTCCAGATCAGCTGTGAATGACCAGCCTCATTAGATCAGCAAATGGCCACCCTCGATCAAGCAAGTGATGTATCCTGTTAATATTGAGGGTGGCCATTCACAGCTGATCTGGAAAAGCTGTAAACAAGGAGACTGAGGTACAGTGAAAAGCATATTTGTTGTGTGCTATCCAGTAAGTGAAAAGACAACATGATTACAGTCATGTTATCTACAGTGTACAGATACAGGACAATGGGTGTACCGTTTAGTGTGATTGAAATCCTATTAAAGACAGTTTGAAGGTCTCTAATGGGGGAGCTAGCAGGTCGGGACTGCTCTCTGGAGGTAGGTTCAGTTGCCTGATAACAGTGGGGAAGAAACTCTCTCTGAATCTGGAGGTTTGCGTTTTCAAACTTCTGTACCCCCTACTTGATGGGTGAGGGGAGAAGAGGGAGTGACCAGGGTGAGACTGGACCTTGATTATGATGGTGGCCTTGCCAAGGCAGCGTGAAGTGTAATTGCATCAGTGTTCTGGGCCAAGGAAAGAGCGTTCATGTCGCGGCCCTGTTTCAACCAATCTTTCCACCACCACGCACAAGAAGCACAAGAAGCGCAAGACAGACACCATTGTGCAGATGCCGAGAAGTGTGTTCAGCTCTGGCGATCTCACTTCTATACTCGTCCCCATCAGTGATACGTCCCACAACAGTGGTGTCGTCGGCGAACTTGATGATGGAGTTCGCACTATGTCCAGCTACGCAATTGTGAGTACAGCAGGGGGCTGAGCACGCAGCCTTGAGGTGCTCCCGTCCTGATTGTTATAGAGGATGACACATTTCCACCAATACGGACAGGCAGTGGTCTCTGAATGAGGAAGTCGAGGATCCCATTGCAGAGGGATGTGCAGAGACCTAGATCCGAAAGCTTGGTAACCAGCTTGGAGGGGATGATGGTATTAAATGCCGAGCTGGTGTCAATGAATGAGTTTTTGTTGTCCAAGTGGTCCAAAGCAGAATGGACAGCAAGTGAGATCGCATCAACCGTTGATCTGTTGTGGCGGTAGGCGAACTGCAGTCGGTCCAGGTTTTTGTCGAGGTATTAGTTGATTTGCGCCATGATCTGCCTCTCAAAGCACATCACCACAGACGTGAGTGCCATTGGTCGATAGTCATTGAGGCACGTCACCTTTTAAAGCAGGTGGGAACCTCAGATCTCAGAAGTGAGTGAGAGGTTGAAAATGTCTGTAAAAACTCCAGCCAGTTGGTCCGCACAGGTTTTTAAAACATGCCAGGGTATACCATCATGTCCAGGCGCTTTCCGAGGGTTCACCCTTCTGAAGGATCTTCTGACGTCGGCCTCTGTGACTGACCAAAATATCACGGCGAATGGGGGCTCGGGAAGGCACATCAGTGTTCTCCCTATCAAAGCGTGCGTAAAACGCATTGTTCTCGTCAGGGAGTGATGCTTCACTGACATTTGAGCTGCCTCCTGATATCGCCTTGTAGGAGGTGATTGCATTCAAGCCCCGCTACAGTTGCCAAACATCTGTCTCAACCTCCCTTTTGGCCTTTTTAAAGGCATTAAGGTCGTATCTGGACTTCTTGTAGACCTCTATCTCCAGACCTGAATGCCTGGGATCTGATCTTCAGAAGAATGTGGATCTCATGGTTCATCCAAGGCTTCTGGTCAGGAAACACTCGGAAGGTTTTGTTGGGATGCAGTTCTCCACACCTTTATTTATGAAGTCTGTAGCGACTGGTGTATTCACTCAGGTCCGTTGCCGAGTCCCTGAACATTGCCCAGTCTATAGACTCCAAACAGTCCTGGAATTGTTCCTCTGTTTCCCCCCCCCCCCCCCCCCCGACCAGCTCTGTGCAGATCTCACCACTGGGGGTGTGCTCTTCAATTGCTGCCTGTAGACAGGAAGAAGCAGCACCGCAGTATGGTCGGATTTACCAAAGTGAGGGCGGGAGATAGGCGATAGGCATCCTTGATGGTCGTGTAGCAGTAGTCGAGAGTATTTGGTCCTCTGGTAGACATGTTGGTGGAAGTTAGGGAGCGATTTATTAAGGTTGGCTTTGTTGAAATCACCGGCTATGGTGGTAAATGTCTCGGGGTAATTCCTGGCCCATTATGGTGGTTTCATCTGCAAATTTGTAAATTGAGTTGGATTAAATTGATTTTGTATTTGGCTGCAGGCATGAATGTACAACAAGTATAGAAGGGGGCTGATAACACATCCCTGTGGGGCACCAGTGTTGATTATCGTAGAGGATGTTTTGTTCCCTCTCCTCACTGCAACCTGTGGGGAGAATTTAAACTTGCATGTGAATGATCACGCGTTGGAACCGGTCAGTTCTGACACGTAGGAAAGACCGATTATCTGAAAATGTTAGATTCTACATTGTATTCTGAGGGCTGTCCATTCAATTCGATTTCGCAAAGGAAAAGTTTTTTCTTCTGGGTTCAGGACTTTCACCTTAAATTCTAAAGGCACGAACATGGGAAGATTCAATTCGGGGACTAAAAGCACTGTGCACAGAAACACATGCACACTCTTTGACCTACCTATCCCTACCTTTTCTGGTGTTATTGCCCTTGTGAGAAATAGGAATAAAGCAGCACTTGTGCGTGACTGACTAATGAATCCTAGACATGAGATCGACTGGGTTTTTGGTATTCAATTAGACTTCCACCAGAGATCCCAATGGGAGGGGAAGATGGGCAAATGGAAGGGCGAGGGGGATGGGAAGCGTGAACAAAGAGGAAACTAAATGGACAGGTGTATGTTAGGAGAACATCTGAAGTCGATTACCTGAAATTAGAAAATTCAATGTTCATACCATTGAATTGTGAGTACCCCACTGACAGATGAGATGCGTTATTACTGCTGGCACTTTACAAGATCAATAATATTCTGGTTTTAGAAGTATAGCACAAATACTAAATCATTTGAGAGATAAGTAAACAAACAAAACATTGCTAAATTTGACAATTCTTTGTTTTAAAAATAAGTTTGTGTCAATCAGCGATACTTTCAGGAAATCTACTTTTGCATTTGTATAATTCCTTTTGTATCCTGGATTTAAGGCTTCATCTACCAAGATTTAGATTCTTCAGCAATGAACATAAATGGGGACGCCAGTCACTGGGAGGGGCACACTGAACTAGATGTGATTGCGGTCCACCCGTTCCTGTTAGTCTAAATTGAATCAGACAAGCATTACACCCATGTACGTCAGCTGCGGTTTCAGTTCTTGTCCAACAAGCTATAACAGGTCAGATTTGAAAAATTGAGGTTTCAGAATAGTTAGTGTCTGTCTTTCTTGCATAACTCTATATACTTAAAATACCACGTGAAAATAAAATTTGAGTATATTTTGGGATCCAGGCAGTGGAAAGGTTAGTGAGTTTAACCTCCACGTCATAGGTTAGAATCCAGTCCAGACTATCAAGATGAATTTGGTTCCCTGCTGTTCTACATGACAGTGCACAACTGAGTTTCAGCTGATTCTTGGTTCCTGCAGCCAAGTCCCAAAATATTTGATGAGCATAATGAAATTTTTTACTCTGTCAGAGCAGAAAGAACACTTCGGACGTCAGTTAAATCTGGCCAAAGATTCAAAAATTATACTTGATCTCTGAGCACTAAGTTGGAAGAGCTTTGCACAACAATTGGGCAAATATTACAACTGTACTCGGAGATGGGTACTTTACCTGTGAGGAGAGCATAACAACCTCGCCTACAGTTTTGAATCATTTTCTGTACATACATGAAGTATATACTCACAGCAGATTAGGCTTCTGTAAAGAAGGGCAAAGTCAGGAAATAAACAGTTTTAAAAGGGGCCGTTTTGCATTTCTTAACATTTAGACAATCGGTACAGTAGTAGGCCACTCGCCCCTTCGAGCCAGCACTGGATATATGCTAGATTTTGCTGGATTTATGCTGGATAGTACAAAATCATAAAGCGAAGGTGTATCTTTACCAACAAAATATATGATCGTGAAACAAAAAACAATCCTGTCAATTGTCTAAAATATCATACTACACAAAGATAGCTTGTTGGAGTTATACAGCATGGAAACAGGCCCTTCGGCCCAACTTCAATCCAAATGTCTTCGCAATATTGTTTTTTTTATTTCTTCAAGGACCTCAAGCTAGTCCTGTATGGCCTAAATCCCTCCAAACATTTTCTATTAATGTACCTATCCAAGTGCATTGGAAATGCTGTAACCCACCTCAACCACCTCTTGTTTGTTCCATATGCCCACCATCTTTTTACACTATTACTAGCACTGTATTAATAGCCTTCCTAAAATGAATGCTGTCTCTTTGCATGTTTATGAACTTATTGGTCAACATTGCTTTTAATCTTTATATGTTCACTCATTCTCTTTATCATCTCCACTTTTCAAAGTGAATTAATCTTCCCACCTTCAAGTTATCTATATTTAAATTAATTCACTGAGTGTGACCTGATTTCATATATTTTACTGCCATGATCCTTTGTATTAACTATACCTCAATGCCCGCAAAGCTTGTCAACATGCATTTGAAATGGTATCTACTTGCAATTCTTGAAATATGTTCTGTTGCAGGTATATGAGCAATCATTGAGAAATGGTTCAAGGGAAGTTCACAGTAACAAATGTGAAGCTGCGCGGGCATATATTTTGAATATATACAGCTGTATCCATTGTTCATGCGTATAGTACAATGCTCTTATATCTGCCGGAGCTTTTGATTTGGTTTATAGCAAGTCCAGATTTTCCCTGCAAGTGCATATACTTAAAAAGAAAAACATTATTTTCCTTCAGATGAAATGTTTACGAAGGAACTGCAGATGCTGGTTTAAACCAAAGATAGACACAATGCTGGAGTAACTCAGCGGGACAGGTGGCATCATAGACGTTTCTGGTCGAGACCCTTCTTCAGACTGTCAAGGGAGAGGGAGATACAGAGATAAGAATAGATCATTGTTAGCTAGGAGAAGGTAACATCCGAGCAAACAGATAAAATGTAACCGTGGGCAGTCGGTCTGATCAGAGAACTGGGAAGGGAGGTTGTAGAGCAAGTGTCCTATCCAGAGATGCTGCCTGAGTTACTCTAACATTGTGTGCCTGTATTCATTTATTTCAGCTGAGAACCTCTCAAGATCTAAATCCAAGATTTTTCTGTCGTTTTGTTGGACTTCTATGAACCAAAGCTAATATTCTTCTGATTCCCAGTTCTGGATTCGGAAATGTTTTTTCTGAGGCATTCTGTTCCTGGATCAATACGCTTTTGAGGATTTATGGACAGCTGGTGAAACTCATCAGGTGCACACTGGTGGCCTGCTGTAGTAGTCGACCATAGCTGTGATCTTGGATAAGGTGCAGTCTGTAGCCAAAAGCAATACGGCACAGGAGTGTGCGGAGGTCCTCTTGAGGAACAGATTTTGTGTCCCCCATGCCTTTTAACAATTGCCAAGTACTCAACAAATGGGGAGGGGAGGCAGTTGATGTGACTCTGTTGTAAGCGCAATCTAAGATACATGTGGATAAATTTAATGTTACCTCTTTTCTTTAGTATTATAATGTGCGATGGTATCCAAAAATGGCTGTTGGCAGGGTAGTGGAAATAAATAATCTAACTAATTAAAACCTTGCCAACGCCACAGTGTGTTTCCAATTTGTTGCTCGTACCTGCTGAGATTGTTACTGAATTGGAAAGGAATGAAAATGATAAAACAGAATCCTCAAGTGATTGGCAGTGATACAAAATCTTGACCTGAAGAATGTCAGTTATATAAAATTCACAAAGGTAATCTGACTCCATAACCATACAAAATCCCTTTCTCAAATTAATCCACAATATTATTTCAGAGGTTTTCAGTGAAAAGGCAATTTCCACTAAAAAGACAAATGTTGAGGAAAGGATGGAGCTGAGTGCCATAATTTTTCCGTGGTTTCAAGCTGTATTAGAATGCAGAATATAAATCTGATACATGCACATGTCAGCACATTCCTGACCTTCCTGTCTGTATTATAGTGAAATTACAGAACACACCGGAGGTGAGAGCAGCACATCCGTCTTTCTATTCAGCACTGAGCTTGGAGCCAATCTTGATGTTACTGTGCCAAAGGGCCCTATGCATTTTGTATCTGCCCTAAAGCTGTGGGACATTCATTAAATATAGTGCCCTCCATAATGTTTGGGACAAAGACTCATCGTTTATTTATTTGCTTCTGTACTCCACAATTTGAGATTTGTAATAGAAAAAATCACGTGGTTAAAATGCACATTGTCAGATTTTAATAAAGGCCATTTTTATAGATTTTGGTTTCACCATGTAGAAATTCCAGCTGTGTTTATACACAGTCCGCCCCCCCCCCCCCCCCCCCCCCCCCCCCCCCCCCTTCCCCCTATTTCATGGCACAATAATGCTTGGGACACATGGCTTCACACATATTTGTAAATGCTCAGGTGTGTTTAATTGCCTCCTTCATGCAGGTATGAGGGAGCTCTCGGTACCTAGTCTTTTATTGCTGTTTATCAATATGAGGGCCAAAGTTGTGCCAATGAAAGTCAAATAAGCCATTACGAGACAGAAACAAGAATAGTACTGTTAAGAGACATCAGCCAAACCCTAGGCTTACCAAAACCAACTGTTTGGAACATCATAAAGAAGAAAGAGAGCACTGGTGAGCTTACTAATCACAAAGGGACTGGCAGGCCAAGGAAGACCACCACAGCTAACGACAGAAGAATTCTCTCTAAAATAAAGAAAAATCACCAAACACCTGTCCGACAGATCAGAAACAGTCTTCAGTAGTCGGTTGTGGATTTGCCAATGACCACTGTCCGCAGAAGACTTCATGAACAGAAATACAGAGGTTACACTGCAAGATGCAAACCACTGGTTAGCCGCAAAAATAGGATGGCCAGGTGACAGTTTGCTACAAAATACTTAAAAGAGCGATCACAGTTCTGGAAAAGGGTCATGTGGATAGAACCACAATTCTGGAAAAAGGTCTTATGGCCTGGGCATGTATGGCTGCTGAAGGCACTGGCTCACTTATCGTCATTGATATTACAATTGCTGATGGTAATAGCATAATGAATTCTGAAGTGTATAGACATGTCCTATCTGCTCACGTTTTTTTAAAAAAGCCTCAAAACTCATTGGCCGGCAGTTCAATGACAAGACAATGATCCAAAACATACTGTTAAAGCAACAAAGGAGTTTTTTGAAGCGAAAAAATTGTAAATTCTTGAGTGCCCAATTAATCGGCAGATCTGAACCCAATTGAGCATGCCTTTTATATGCTGAAGAGAAAACTGAAGGGGACTAGCCCCTAAAACAAGCCTAATCTACAGATGGCTGTAATCCAGGCCTGGCAGAGCATTACCCAGCTCTATGATGTCTATGATTCACAGACCTCAAGCAGTCATTGCATGCAAATAATATGCAATAAAATACTAAACATGACTACTTTCATTTGCATGACATCGCTGTGTCCCAAACATTATGGTGCCCTGAAATGGGGGGACTGTATAAACTGCTGGAATTTCTACATGGTGAAACCAAAATGTATAAAAATGGCCTTTATTAAAATCTGACAATGTGCACTTTAACCACATGTGATTTTTTTTCTATTACGAATCTCAAGTTGTGGAGTTCAGATGCAAATAAATAAATGATGGGTCTTTGTCCCAAACATTATGGAGGGCACTGTAGGTTCACAAATCATTGTCAGAAACATTTGGGCACCATGGAAAATTACTTTAACAGTGTAACCTGTCAGAAAACTGTCAGAGTGATCCAGGAAGAGTCCCTTGGGTTTGTTGCTTATTGGCTGCTGTGTATGTAATGTCATCTCTATGAAGAATTTCCTGACTAGTCTTTAGACTCAGTTCAGAATAATAGTGTGTGAATAGGAATTTAAACTTGTGTTGGCTAAATTTCTGTTTATGAGGAGGCATAAACCAAGTTCAGTACATTCACCAAAGGTCCACGAGTAAACTGAGCAAGTTTTCCATTATTTTATGGGATAGGATTCGATCATGAAATGAATTATTACTAATAACTTTTTAACAATAAATATGTCCATTAATATTTTAGATTATGTTCCAATTTTGAGGCTGTGGAAGTTGCTTTGTGACCTTTAAAGGTTCCTCAGCTCTTCTCGCCTAATGAAGAAATCCATTTGCAGAGTATCAATTAGTTTGTTTAATTGGAATTAATCCATGAGGGGTTTTTTAATGTTTTTGATTTGGGAACTTCCAGGCTGTTGCCTAACCAAGGGCAATTGGGCAAAAAAGTCTGAAAGTTGCATGGACGCCATAATGAAGGAAGCTTGCAAGTTTATTTATTCACTTAAACTTTTTAGTAGAAAGGATGAGAGAAAGAAAAAATGAAAGCTTGTTTGTTTCAAAGAATAGAAACACCAAGGGTAATAATTTTAAGTTTGCGTCCTCCTGTATGTATTCCAAGAGGTTCTGTTGCATTAAATGCTATTTTCTCTCACCTTGCTTGGTAAAACAGATGGCTCGTCCCCATCTCGAATATTTCTCAGATAGCTAATAAGCTACTGCGCAAAGGAAATATTTTTCTTAGGAAAGAAACTCAAATCTTCAGATACTCTCAAGTGAAACCAGAGAGATTCAAATCTTCGCCATGATATCAACACTTCTGTTCCATGCATGTCGCATCTCTGCCTGATCCAAGCTGCAGGTAATCCAGCCCCTACAGTAAGATCCAGAAATGATGTGGACTACGAAGCTGGGGGGTGATGATGCTCTCGACTACAACCTTCAACATGTCATTACTTTCTTTTTACGGTGAAGAACCATTCATCTAACTTAAAATACTTTATGTATTCTGATTCCAGGGAGCATGGCTCCCCTTGCATAGAGCTAGTTGGTGTGCCTTCCAATTCAGTGTGAGGCCCAAGTTCTGCAGATCTGGTGAGCACTAGCAGCCTGAAGAGCCCTTTCCTGGATTCATTCCAAAGTTACCAATATATTCAGATCAAATAGTTGGAAACATTGCAGCCTTAGTGGGTTGGTTGATATAGATGTGCCTTTGGGTGGCATAGTGGTGCAACGGTAGAGTTGCTGTTGTACAACACCAGAGACCTAGGATCGATCCTGACTATGGGTGCTGCCTGTATGGAGTTTGTATGTTCTCCCTGAGATCACGTGGGTTTTCTCTGGGTGCTCTGGTTTACTTCCATGATCCACAGATGTACAGGTTTGTAGGTTAATAGGTTTCGATAAAATTGTTTTAAAAACATGTCCCTAGTGTGTAGGATAGTGTTAGTATATGGGATAATTGTTGGTTGACATGGACTTGGTGGGCCTGTTTCTGCGCTGTATCTCTAAAGCCTAATGTAAGGATGTCTTAAATCATCTAGAGAATGTACAAGGCATGATTAATAAGTTTGCAGATGTTATTAAATAGGTGTTTTGTAGATGGTGAAGATAGTTATCAAGAACTACAGCGGGATCTTGATCAGCTGGCCAAGTCTACCGAGGAATGGCTAATGGTGTTTTATTAATAAATACAAGCTGCTACATTTTGTGAAGTCGCATGAGGGCAGGATCTTCAAAGTGAATGATAGGGCGTTTAGGATTGGGCGCAGAAAGATCTAGGAGGACAAGTATATAGTTCCCTGAAAGTGGTGTTGCCGTAGTTAGGGTGGTGAAGGCGGCTTTTGGCACACTGGACTTCAGCAGGCAGGGAATTGAGTATAGAACTTAGGACATTATGCTACAGGTATACAAGACCTTGCTGAAGGTGGCATATTGCCACCTTTGCCATTCCACCACCTTACAGGGAGCTATGGATTTGGACCCCAAATTCCCTCTGCACATCAATGTTATTGTCTGGCATTAATTGTATATTTTCCCCTTGCATTCGACCTCCCAAAGCGCAACACCTCGCACTTGCTCAGATTAAACTCCATCTTCCATTTTTCTAACCATTTATGTAGTCAATCTATGTCCTGCTATATAGTTTGCCAGCCTTCCTTACAGTCTGTGACTTCAGCAATCTTGGTGTCATCTGCAAACCTAACCAATCCATTTACATCTAAATCCAAGTCATTTATATATGTAAAACAAACTTGGTGCCTGGAGTTTTCTGTTGAAGTCCAGTGAAGACATGGAGAAGTTGTCTTTGTAGAGTTTCTTTACCGTTAGGGTGATGTTTTTAAATTGGCAGATATGCAACATATATTTAAACAGCGAGAGATAAATTCCAACAGTATCATAGTGTGCCAATATTTATTTTAATGAGTGGACATTTTTCATATAAATACAGATTTACTTTACTGATTGTTTTAATGTGGAAACTGAATTGAAAGAAGAGAATGAGAGGGATCTGTAAATGAAGTGGGGCCAGTGGCAAGATGAAGACCATCAACTTGGATGTTGCTTTGTGTGGGACTATTTGATGGGTCTGCAAGGGAGATAATTGTCAAAACAAAGAATTTGCAAGTTAACAAAAAAATGCAAAAGAAACTCAGCGAGTGAGGCAACATCTATGGAGAGAAGGAATAGGTGACGTTTCAGGTCTGAAGAAACGTCAGAAGAAGGGTGAAGAAGGGTCTTGACCCGAAACGTCGCCTATTCCATTTCTACATAGATGTTACCTCACCCGCTGAGTTTCTCCAACACTTTTTTTCTCCAACCCAAATACCTTGTTCGTTCACTACGGCATCCACCTGAACGTCCACCCTCATTTTCAGGGAACTATACACCTGTAATCCCAGATCTATGTTCTGCAGCACCCTTCTGGGCTCTGTGCTAGTCCAACCCTATTTAATGCACCAACGTGCAGCACCTCACTCTGGGAAGAGTTAAATGCCATTTGCCATTCCTAGGCTCATCTTCCCAACTAATCTAAATCTTGTTGTAAACTTGCATATCCTTCTTTGCTGTCTACTACACCACCAATTTTCACGTAATCTGCAAATATACTAAAAATGTTAACTATATTGTTATCCAAATTGTTAATGTACATTATAAGCAGCAGTGGGCCCATGACTGACACCTGCAGCACACAACTAATCACAGGCCTTCAAACCAAAAAACACCCCTTCACGACTACACAATAGACACAAAGTGCTGGAGTAACTCAACAGTTCAGGCAGCATCTGGCCTGTTCTCCAGAGATGCTACCTGACCTGCTGCGATACTGCAGCACTTTGTGTCGTATTTTGTAAACCAGTATCTGCGGTTGTGGGAGATTTCAACTTTCCACACATAGACTGGGAAACACATTCTGTAAATGGGCTGGATGGTTTGGAGTTTGTAAAATGTGTGCAGGATAGTTTTTTGCAGCAATACATACATTCCTTATACATACATTCCGTACATACATTCCATACCTACTAGAGGAGGGGCAATGCTGGACATCCTGTTAGGAAATGAGACGGGACAGGTGGCGGAGGTATGCGTTGGGGAGCACTTCGGGTCCAGTGACCACAATACCATTAGTTTCAATATAATTATGGAGAGGGTCAGAACTGAACCTAGGGTTGAGATTTTTGATTGGAGAAAGGCTAACTTTGATGAGATGCGAAATGATTTAAAAGGAGTGAACTGGGACATTTTGTTTTATGGGAAGGATGTAGAAGAGAAATGGAGGACATTTAAAGGGGACATTTTAAGAGTACAGAATCTTTATGTTCCTGTTCGGTTGAAAGGAAACAGTAAAAATTGGAAAGAGCCCTGGTTTTCAAGGGAAATTGGACATCTTGTTCGGAAAAAGAGGGAGATCTACAATAATTATAGGCAGCATGAAGTAAATGAGGTGCTTGAGGAGTATAAGGAATGTAAAAAGAATCTTAAGAAAGAAATTAGAAAAGCTAAAAGAAGATATGAGGTTGCTTTGGCAACTAAGGTGAAAGTAGATCCAAAGGGTTTCTACAGCTATATTAATAGCAAAAGGATAACGAGGGATAAAATTGGTCCATTGGATAGACAGAGTGGACAGCTATCTGCAGAGCCAAAAGAGATGGAGTTATTGAACAATTTATTTTCTTCGGTATTCACCAAGGAGAAGGATATTGAATTATGTGAGGTAAGGGAAACTAGTAGAGTAGCTATGGATACTATGAGTTTCAAAGTAAAAGAAGTACTGACACTTTTGAAAAATATAAAAGTGGATAAGTCTCCAGGTCCTGACAGGATATTCCCTAGGACATTGAGGGAAGTTAGTGTAGAAATAGCCGGGGCTATGACAGAAATATTTCAAATGTCATTAGAAACGGGAATAGTCCCCGAGGATTGGCGTACTGCGCATGTTGTTCCATTGTTTAAAAAGGGTTCCAAGAGTAAACCTGGCAATTATAGACCTGTTAGTTTGACTTCAGTGGTGGGCAAATTAATGGAAAAGATACTTAGAGATAATATATATAAGCATCTGGATAAACTGGGTCTGATTAGGAACAGTCAACATGGATTTGTGCCTGGAAGGTCATGTTTGACTAATCTTGAATTTTTTGAAGAGGTTACTAGGGAAATTGACGAGGGTAAAGCAGTGGATGTTGTCTATATGGACTTTAGTAAGGCCTTTGACAAGGTTCCTCATGAAAGGTTGGTTAAGAAGGTTCAACTGTTGGGTATAAATGCAGGAATAGCAAGATGGATTCAACAGTGGCTGAATGGGAGAAGCCAGAGGGTAATGGTGGATGGCTGTTTGTCGGGTTGGAGGCAGGTGACTAGTGGGGTGCCTCAGGGATCTGTGTTGGGTCCTTTGTTGTTTGTCATGTACATCAATGATCTGGATGAAGGTGTGGTAAATTGGATTAGTAAGTATGCAGATGATACCAAGATAGGGGGTGTTGTGGATAATGAAGAGGATTTCCAAAGTCTACAGAGTGATTTAGGCCATTTGGAAGAATCGTCTGAAAGATGGCAAATGGAGTTTAATGCTGATAAATGTGAGGTGCTACACCTTGGCAGGACAAATCAAAATAAGACGTACATGGTAAATGGTAGGGAATTGAAGAATACAGTTGAACAGAGGAATCTGGGAATAACCGTGCATAGTTCCTTGAAGGTGGAATCTCATATAGATAGGGTGGTAAAGAAAGCTTTTGGTATGCTAGCCTTTATAAATCAGAGCATTGAGTATAGAAGCTGGGATGTAATGTTAAAATTGTACAAGGAATTGGTGAGACCAAATCTGGAGTATGGTGTACAATTTTGGTCGCCCAATTATAGGAAGGATGTCAACAAAATAGAGAGAGTACAGAGGAGATTTACTAGAATGTTGCCTGGGTTTCAACAACTAAGTTACAGAGAAAGGTTAAATAAGTTAGGTCTTTATTCTCTGGAGCGCAGAAGGTTAAGGGGGGACTTGATAGAGGTCTTTAAATGATGGGAGGGATAGACAGAGTTGATGTGGACAGGTTTTTCCCTTTGAGAATAGGAAAGATTCAAACAAGAGGACATGACTTCAGAATTAAGGGACAGAAGTTTAGGGGTAACATGAGGGGGAACTTCTTTACTCAGAGAGTGGTAGCAGTGTGGAATGAGCTTCCAGTGGAAGTGGTGGAGGCAGGTTCGATGGTATCATTTAAAAATAAATTGGATAGGCATATGGATGAGAAGGGAATGGAGGGTTATGGTATGAGTGCAGGAAGGTGGGACTAAGGGAAAATAATTGTTCGGCACGGACTTGTAGGGCCCAGATGGCCTGTTTCCAAGATAACTTTTAATCCAATTGGCTTGCTCACATTGCATCCCACGTGATCTAACCTTCCATAAATGCCTACCATACCTTGTCAAAGGCCTTACCAAAGCCCATATAGATGATATCCACTGCCCTGCCCCCATCAATCCTCTTGATGACCTCTTCAAAAAAAATCCATTGTTTCTGTCTTAAAAACTCGCTGTGCAATCACATTTCTTGGCGAAAAACTGAAGCTTGTGCATTGATGCACACCATGGCAAGCTCCCAAGCGCAAATGGAAAACTGAAACCATGGCCAAAACAATTTTGATATTGTAGCTCTGAGAAGTATACATGGGCTGAAGTGAAGGCTGTTTCAAATCTCATTCTGTAAATATTACAGTTGGGAATCTTGTTAAGAGACAAATCTAAACAGCATGGTTTGGGAACAGCTCCATGCAAATCGACAAGAAATTGCAGAGAATTGTGAATGTGGCCCAGATCATCACACAAACCGACCTCTCTTCCATTGACTCCATTTACACCTCACGTTGCCTTAGCAAGGCCAGCAGCATGATCAAGGACAAGTTGCACCTCGGTCATTCACTCTTCTCCCCTCTCATCAGAGAAGAGGTATAGAAGTGTGAAAACCACACCTGCAGATTCGGGGACAATTTCTTCGCAGCAGTTATCAGGCAACTGAACCTCCTGACCAACAACTAGAGAGCTGTCCTAAGCTACTATCTACCTCTTTGAAATTCAGAGTCCAGCAAAGGAGGACAAGGGGCTTAATTAGGAAAGGGAAAATAGATTATGAAAGAAAACTGGCAGGGAACATAAAAACTGACTGCAAAAGCTTTTATAGATATGTGAAGAGAAAAAGATTAGTTAAAACAAATGTAGGTCCCTTGCAGTCAGAAGCAGGTGAATTGATCATGGGGAACAAGGACATGGCAGACCAATTGAATAACTACTTTGGTTCTGTCTTCGCTAAGGAAGACATAAATAATCTGCCGGAAATAGCAGGGGACCGGGGGTCAAATGAGATGGAGGAACTGAGTGAAATCCAGGTTAGCCGGGAAGTGGTGTTAGGTAAATTGAATGGATTAAAGGCCGATAAATCCCCAGGGCCAGATAAGCTGCACCCCAGAGTACTTAAGGAAGTAGCCCCAGAAATAGTGGATGCATCAGTGATAATTTTTCAAAACTCTTTAGATTCTGGAGTAGTTCCTGAGGATTGGAGGGTAGCTAATGTAACCCCACTTTTTAAAAAGGGAGGGAGAGAGAAAACGGGGAATTACAGACCAGTTAGTCTAACGTCGGTAGTGGGGAAATTGCTAGAATCAGTTATTAAAGATGGGATAGCAGCACATTTGGAAAGTGGTGAAATCATTGGACAAAGTCAGCATGGATTTAAGAAAGGTAAATCATGTCTGACGAATCTTATAGAATTTTTCGAGGATGTAACTAGTAGAGTGGATAAGGGAGAACCAGTGGATGTGTTATATCTGGACTTTCAGAAGGCTTTCGACAAGGTCCCACATAAGAGATTAGTATACAAACTTAAAGCACACGGTATTGGGGGTTCAATATTGATGTGGATAGAGAACTGGCTGGCAGACAGGAAGCAAAGAGTAGGAGTAAACGGGTCCTTTTCACAATGGCAGGCAGTTACTAGTGGGGTACCGCAAGGCTCAGTGCTGGGACCCCAGCTATTTACGATATATATTAATGATTTGGATGAGGGAATTGAATGCAACATCTCCAAATTTGCGGATGATACAAAGCTGGGGGGAAGTGTTAGCTGTGTGGAGGATGCTAGGAGGCTGCAAGGTGACTTTGATAGGCTGGGTGAGTGGGCAAATGCATAGCAGATGCAGTATAATTTGGATAAATGTGAGGTTATCCACTTTGGTGGCAAAAACAGGAAAGTAGACTATTATCTGAATGGTGGCCGATTAGGAAAGGGGGAGATGCAACGAGACCTGGGTGTCATGGTACAACAGTCATTAAAAGTAGGCATGCAGGTGCAGCAGGCAGTGAAGAAGGCGAATGGTATGTTAGCATTCATAGCAAAAGGATTTGAGTATAGGAGCAGGGAGGTTCTACTGCAGTTGTACAGGGTCTTGGTGAGACCACACCTGGAGTATTGTGTACAATTCTGGTCTCCTAATCTGAGGAAGGACATTCTTGCCATAGGGGGAGTACAGAGAAGGTTCACCAGACTGATTTCTGGGATGTCAGGACTTTCATATGAAGAAAGACTGGATAGACCCGGTTTGTACTCGCTAGAGTTTAGAAGATTGAGGGGGGATCTTATAGAAACTTACAAAATTCTTAAGGGGTTGGACAGGCTAGATGCAGGAAGATTGTTCCCGATGTTGGGGAAGTCCAGAACAAGGGGTCACAGTTTAAGGATAAGGGGGAAATCTTTTAGGACCGAGATACGGAAAACATTTTTCACACAGAGAGTGGTGAATCTCGGGAATTCTCTGCCACAGAAGGTAGTTGAGGCCAGTTCATTGGCTATATTTAAGAGAGAGTTAGATGTGGCCCTTGTGGCTAAAGGGATCAGGGGGTATGGAGAGAAGGCAGGCACAGGATACTGAGTTGGATGATCAGCCATGATCATATTGAATGGCGGTGCAGGCTCGAATGGCCGAATGGCCTACTCCTGCACCTATTTTCTATGTTTCTATGTTGAAGGCCCACAGGCTATCTTTAATTGGAATTTACTGGACTTCATCTAGCACTAAGCTTTGCTCATGTTATTCTCTTTATCATGTATGTGTACACTGGAAGCCTCAATTGTAATCATGTATTGTCTTTCTGCTGACTGGTTAGCACAGAACAAAAGCATTTCACTGTACCTTGGTACGTGATTCTATAAACTAAACCAATTCTAACCACACCACATGGTAGGGACGATATGTTCAAGCAATGAGTTAGGCTGTTATGGCGGGGTGGATTTTGACTGGTGGAATGTGCAGTTCCAATGACTGAGGAATTCCTACTTAAGTTGGATTTAATAGTCAGACTGTGAACCATCAAAAAGTTCTCTGCTCCTGTTTCCCTGAAATTAGTTCAACAATTGTTTAGTTCCTGTGAAAATAATTGGAGTTTTCAACATGCCCATTTGACCAGTTTTGATCTAAAAATCCAATCTGTATTTTAATTTTCTTCTAACCATAATTTCTGTATTACAAGGTAACCTAAAATTGGCACGTAAATTGAGCACCCGCCATTGGGTCACTTTCAAAGTGGGACAGGTCGCATTGCAGTGTTCACAGCTTGTTGAGGAAAACTCCATTATGAGGCCGTTACCGATAATGCTCTATTTAAGGCAGTGAAAAATCTACTCCATGGAACAAAATAAGGGCAATCTCTGATTCAGAAACAATATTCAACCCCCACCCTAACCATGACACTTGTGGGTCATTACATTCTGGAGCAGAATATTAATACTAAGAGGTGGGATTTTGGGGAAAGCTGTTTGTATTGTAATTACTGCATGTGAACCAGAGCATATAATTTTGGTTTCAGGTCGTGCGAGCTTCTGATGTACCAAGTTGTAGAAATGCCTGAACATGATGTTGGTGCTGTTCACATACCCACACACAATAGTGTGGACCATTCATGCAAACCCCATCCAAATTCAGTCGTGGGAATAGACTGCAGATGAGCACTTTTACCGTTCAAAGCTTATCTATTGTTGTTTCTTGAATACCTCCACAAGTTCACCATCTGATCGTGACTACACGCCGCTCATTGCAATTCTCCTCCATCAATGTGAATTAGCAAACGACCGTCTTTAAGTTAAATGTATACTGCTGATCTTCACCAATCGAATTTTGCCGTGATCATAAAATGTATTGTCTTGCTGCATACTGCACACTTAATGTTCTGTTCCTGGCACTGAAATGTTTCTAAGACATGGTTTCTACACGTTGAATTGTAAACATGTGACAGTTCTTCCCTGCATTCACTTATTGTGTATTTGGCTACTTTGAAGTTGCTATATCTATATTACTAAAAGTAAGATCTTGACCACTTTCTGTTTTTCTGTTCCATGGTTTTAGAAAAAATGCTGCCACTTACGGCTGTGATTTTTGTCCATCTTACTCAGAGTTCCCCTCTGCTGCGCAGGACAAGAGGATTTTTCCCATCCCTAAAAAATAAAAGAGTTATTAATGTTTTAAAAATGTTGACATTCTCTCTGATGCCCCTGCTGGTGGGAGGGGGGGGGGGGACTATAAACCTGGAAGTGTTGTGCCTCACTCAGTCTCTGCAAGATGGAGGAAGCAAGAGAGTCACGTCTCTCTGAGCTATGAATAACACTGAACACATGTCTACTCAATTGTGAGTGCCCTTAATCTGGTTTGAAAATGAAAATGTGGTTGCTTTGAAATGCTGCACTGCAAATGGTTGTTGGTGGTGGTAAATGCTTTGAAATGCTACACTGCAAATGGTTGTTGGTGGTGGTAACTGCTTTTAAATGCTGCACTGCAAATGGTTGTTGGTGGTGGTAACTGCTTTAGGGGGAGAGGAGAGGGGTGGGGTGGAGAGGGAGGAGAGAGAGAATGGGGAGAGAGAGAGAGAGAAGGGAGGAGAGAGAGAAAGGGGAGGGAGCGAGGAAAGGGGGAGAGAGAAGGGGTGGGTGGGGGAAAGGCACGGGGGTGGAAGGGAGGGAGGGAGGGAGAGATTGCCCACCCCTGTCCCAATGTGATGTCATATGTAAATGAGATCCATTGTGATTGGACATCTGTGAGGTGGCACTGTGACTCGTGCAGCAGTTTGTTTTTTAATACTTTTTTATGTTTTGTGAACAGTTTTATTCAAAATCTGGGGAAATAATTGACCAAATCTAGAGAGGAGTTGATTTCTGAAATCATAAGTTAAATCCCTACCGGAATATGTAAAAATCGGTCTTACCTTCCACTACCTGCAACCTCCGGCAACCACCTGCAACCTCCGGCAACCACCTTCAACTAGCATCGCAACCGGCTTCGACTAAAAATGTACCGATTTTTAAAACAGCAACCTATTTTTAGTCGCTGCCGGTTTTGAATTTTTTGAAATAATCGCCGGAACATAGAAGAAGCGGAAACCACTTTCCACCATTAGGGAGACTGACAAAAACCTCCGGGAACCGCACGGAAACCTTGGGTGGGGTGCAAAGTCTCCAGAGGTTTCCGTTCAGGTTTCCTAAGTGGGACAGGAGCATTAGTTTCCAATCGCTCTGATGTCCAAGTCTACGGGACAGCAGGAGTCATTGACAATTTTGAGTAGGAGGATGGAGCAACAATAAAATAAGGGTTTATGCTCCAACTTTTGAACAGCACAGTCCCACTATTTTTCCCCCCCCATCACAAATCGATATTAAAATAAATCTTTGAAAATGAACATTTTCCATTTATAGTAAGAAGCTGGTTAGAGACACTGAAAATCTCATTTGGGTTGGTTTCCCCTGAATGCTTTCCAACAACTTGTAATGTTGATTGTCACCTCTGCTAAAATGTTAACAAGTTTATTATTCCACCAGAAATACCAAGTGGAGAGGAACTTTCCATCTTTATTCACAACACCACACAGATGGTGAGCAGAGAAAATTGTTCTCACGGAGAATGATATAATATTCAATATTTCAGTTAACAGTTTTTTTAGTATGAATCATGTATTTAAGCACCTTAGAGTCGGTCTCACAGCATGGAAATAGGCCCTTTGCCTCAGTTTGTCCATGTCGGCCAAGATTATCATTTTTATATATAATCATAGCAATAATATTAAGCAGACGATCAAAGGAAAATGGTGAGGTGGAATGTTGTCCAGCATACCCTGCTGCTCACCATTAGCGATTGTGAGATCTTTTGGTTTTAGCTGAAAATAATCTTTGTATCTTAAATGAGCACACTATCTACTATCACAGTCACAGTTTAAGAATAAGGGGTAGGCCATTCAGGACTGAGATGAAGAAAAACGTTTTCACCCAGAGAGTTGTGAATCTGTGGAATTCTCTGCCACAGAAGGCAGTGGAGGCCAATTCACTGGATGTTTTCAAGAGAGAGTTATGCCCCTGTCCCACTTAGGAAACCTGAACGGAAACCTCTGGAGACTTTGTGCCCCACCCAAGGTTTCTGTGCGGTTCCCGGAGGTTTTTGTCAGTCTCCCTACCTGCTTCCACTACCTGCAACCACCTGCAACCTCCGGGAACCACACGGAAACCTTGGGTGGGGCGCCAAGTCTCCAGAGGTTTCCGTTCAGATTTCCTAAGTGGGACAGGGGCATTAGATTTAGCTCTTAGGACTAATTGAATCAAGAGATATGGGGAAAAAGCAGGAACGGGATACTGATTTTAGATGATCAGCCATGATCATGTTGAATGGCGGTGCTGGCTCAAAGGGCCGAATGGTCTACTCCTGCACCTATTTTTCTATGTTTCTATGGTTCTACTTCAGGCTGAAAAATGCTTCAACAAGCTTAGAGGTGAGATTTGAACCCACAATTAATCAACTCAGAAGTTGGAGCAATGAAGATGCTTGTGTTTCCATCTGAATCAAGGAGATGCCAGTTATAATTGTTATTAAATGCATTCTTGCAGCTTGCAGCTAGATTGCACTTATTGCTGAAATTTGCTTAGATCATTAAATAAGATGACTGACTGCAGCCGAAAGCTGTTTCTGTGTGGAATGGAAGCACTATTTGTTGATTATTCACTTAAGAAGTTACAAAGTTGAATCGATTTCTATTAACTTAAAACATAAAACAGTACAGCTAAGGAACGGACCCTTCAATCCACAATGTCACGCCAAACATGACACCATGGTGAAACTAATCTCCTCTGCCAAGAAAGAAAATTAAACTGCAAAAGAGGTTTTGCAAATCAAACTAGGATTCAACTTTCATTCCTTAGCAGTTCTTGGACTTGGGGAATGATGACACCCTTACTTGTGGAAATAAATGAAGCTGTTGGATTTCAGGGCCTTTGTAAATGTGTGACATCATACTGATAAAGATCTCTATATTGACCATTAAATCAATCCTTGAAGAGATTGTACTAAAAATCTGATAATAGTCACTGCTTTAATTGTGAGTTAACATGTGACCAAGATAGTAAGTGTTTAGAATGACTATAGTCGCTTTCGTTCCTCTCCAGAAAATAGTCTTCTGTCGGAAGTAGCTTTGAAACACTGCATCGCATTGAAAAGCGATAGAAGGTTATATCGCACGGGATCCAAGAAGAGATGGCCGAATGGATAGAAAATTGGCTTTATGGAAGGAAGCAGAGGGTGATGGTAGAAGGTTGTTTCTCGGTCTGGAGGCCTATGACTAGTGGTGTGCCTCAGGGTTCGATGCTGGGCTCGTTACTGTTTGTCATATACATCAATGATTTGGATGAGAACATACATGGCAAGATTAGCAAGTCTGCTGATGATGCAAAAGTGGGTGGTTTTGCAGATAGTGAAGATGGTTGTGAAAAATTGCAGCAGGATCTGGATCGATTGTCCAGGTGGGCTGAGGAATGGTTGATGGAATTTAATACAGAGAAATATGAGGTGTTGCATTTTGGGAAGTCTAACAAGGCAGGATCTGCACAGTGAATGGTAGAGCTCTTTGGAGTGTTGTAGAGCAGAGCAGGCACGGGAATCGCTATCAGAATTTGTAGGGGACCGGGGAACAGGGGGGACACAATTTATTGGCGGCCGCACGCACATGAGCACACTCACTCACACACGAGCCTTCGGAGGCTCAATCCAGCTCTAAATGCAGCTCAACTCTGCCTGTCTCGCCGGGTTAACCTACAGCCCTGCCTGAACTGACGGGACACCAGCGCTGCTTCTCCACGCTGGCTGTAAACCTGGGCCATATTTCCTGCTAGTCCAGGCAGGGCTCTAGGTTAACCTGGCAGGACAGGCAGAGTTGAGCTGGGTATATCGCTGCTACTCTGCGCTGGCTGTGGGCCTGGGGGCACCGCTCCCGTCTGACTCCCAACGTCTCTGGCCACCCCCGGGCGTGTGGGGGGGGGGGCACTCGGGTGGGGACAGGACAGCGCCGGAGAGCCGGCATCGATCCTGGCTGCGGATGAGGCGCAGGTCTGTGCCAAGAGTGTTTTGGCACATCTCCCTCCTCCAATTACTGCGCTCTATTCTCAGTCTCACCCCCTCCCCCCCACTTCCACCTCTGACCAACACCTCCCTCCTCCAATGATCACGCTGATCATCATGTCCTTCCCCCATTGCCTGCTGACCTACATCTCTCTCGTTCGATCGGCACCCTCGATCAACAGTCCAACCCCCACTGTCTCGCGGAAAGCGGAGATTTCACCGGGTTTTAAAATCTGGATTACAAAAATGGAGGGGGGGGGGGGGATAACCCCCCTCTCAAAACATGGGTGGGGTAGGGGGGGGGATTTCCGCCCCTGGAGCAGAGGGTCTAGGAATGCAGGTGCATGGTTCCTTGAAGGTTGAGTCGCAGGTAGATACAGTATGGTGGTCAAAAAGGCTTTTGGTTCATTGGCCTTCATCAGTCATAGTATTGAGTATAGAAGTTGGGTGGCTATGTTGCAGTTGTAAAAGACATTGGTGAGACCACATTTAGTGTATTGTGTTCAGTTCTGGGCACCATGTTACAGGAAAGATGTTGTCAAACTGGAAAGGGTACAGAGAAGGTTTACAAGGATGTTGCCAGGACTAGAGGGTGTGAGCTATAGGGAGAGGTTGAGTAGACTGGGACTCTATTCCTTGGAGCGCAAGAGGATTAGGGGTGATCTCATAGAGGTGTATAAAATCTTGAGGAATAGATCGGATCGATGCACAGAATCTCTTGCCCGGAGTAAGAGAATCGAGACATAGGTTTAAAGTGAAGGGCAAAAGATTTAATATGAATCTGAGGGGTTACTTTTTCACTCAAAGGGTGGTGGGTGTAAGGAACAAGCTGCCAGAGGAAGTAGTTGATGCTGAGACTATCCCAACGTTGAACAGTTAGACAGGTACATAGATAGGACAGGTTTGGAGGAATATAGACCAAATGCAGGCAGGTGGGAATTAGTGTAGCTGGGACATGTTGGCCGGTGTGGGCAAGTTGGGCCAAAGAGCCCGTTTCCACACTGTATCATTCTATGACTCTATGAAACTCGATTCTTAATGCTTCAGCAGTTTCATGGAGAAAGAATAAAAATTTGATATTCTAAGCATTTTATATAGTAGAATTTTTGATAGGTAATTACATACACAGGGAACAAAATAAATGTATTGTAATCATTTCTATTTTAAGTGTGAGATCTATGTCTCTGTTTCCAAGGCAACGTTAACTTTAACACATAATATCAGCCAAGGTTAAAAGGTAGAGGAGGAGGTAGAGGAGGTGTAGCAGATGTTTAAAATATCATGCAGAATGTGTGAGGGAGGGAGATTGTCTTAATATGCAAAAGATTGAAAGGGATGGATGATTGCTAATTATCTAATTTATGAATATGACACCAACTTGCACTTTTGTGCCTATTCAGTGTAGATAAACGGCTTGCTTTTTCAAAAATTAGACTTTTGGATGGATGGAAAAAAGCTTGGTTCTGGCAATACATTATAAGCAGCCTAAAAGGAAGAGAGCTACAGAGGAAGAAAGTCAAAGGGAAGGAATTTGAAGATTTAAGGCCTCAGCAACAGGAGGTCGCAGAGATCACAGTGAGAAGGTGGATGGAGTTGAAAAGAAAATTGAGCTGGCAGCTAAACAAGCACAGGGTTGGTTAACTGATGAAGGGGACCTTTCCAAACATGGCACCAGCAACAGGCTTTGGTTTGACTTCAGTTTACCAAAGATAGAATGAAAGAATCTACCTTAGGTAATCTGAGCCAAGAAGGTGCAGCACCCGTGCATCTTAAAATGCTCTTTGTAGTATTTTTTTTTTTAATTAATAGTTTTTTATTTGGAGAGAAAAAATAAGTAATATTTTTATTTTTATATTTTTATAAGTAATAATAATAATAATAATAATATAAACAAAATAACCCTAACCCACCCTCCCTAAACACCCCTTGGCAGCTTATTTTTTCACAATCCAAATATATCACAAAATCAAATGCACTTTTAACAATAATAAAGTAACAAACAGAATAAAGGCGGATCCCCACTTATGTCAAGTGCCCTCAGTCAATAGGTAGTTCCTTTAGACCCTCAAAGTATGATAAAAAAGGTTCCCATTTCAAATAAAACTTTTTCACAGACCCCCTCAATGTGAATTTAATCTTTTCTAACCTTAAAAAAAACATGACGTCTTCCAGCCAAGCAGCGGCAGATGGAGGAGTAGTAGATTTCCAGACCAGCAAGATTCTCCTACGGGCCAAAAGTGATGTAAATGTAATGATATCAGACTGGGTTGTATTTAAACCCAAGGTTTTATCTGTTACACCAAATACAGCTACAAGCGGGCAAGGTCTCACTGTCATCCCAAGGACCTCACTGATGGTTTTAAAAACCACTGCCCAGTAGTTAACAAGTTTGGGGCAAGACCAGAATGCATGAGCTAGGTTGGCTGGAGAGAACGAGCACCTGTCACAGCCAGCGTCCGTCCCTGGATATATGTTAGCAAGCCTGGCTTTGCTTAAATGAACCCTGTGTAAAACTTTAAATTGTATGAGCCCCAATCTAGCACATGATGACGAGGAGTGGACTTTTTTCAGCGCTTATGTCCAGCATTCCTCAGACAGATCCATACCAAGGTCATCCTCCCACCTAGCTTTAACTTTGTTCAGGTTTTGATCTCCTAAATACATCAATTGAGAATATACTGCAGAGATCAGTCCTTTATTTGCAAAGGTAAGAGTGAGTTTATCCAACACTGTGACAGGAGGGAGATCAGGAAAAGAAGGACATTTTTTCATGACAAAGTGGCGAACCTGAAGATATTTAAAGAAATGATTATGTGGGAGGCCATGTTTTTTGTGTAGGTAGTCGAAACTATCAAATATGTTGTTAGTGTATAAATCCTTAATGGACATAAGACCATTCAAACCCCACTGTCGAAAGGTTGAGTCAAGTGTAGAGGGGGGAATAAATGGTTACTATGAATGGGACCCAGAACTGAAGCTGATGTAAGCTTATAATGGCAACGAAATTGGTTAAAAATTTTGATGGTGGATAGTTACGACAGGGTTGGATGTAAATCTAGAGGGTTTCAATGGCAGGGAGGAATATACTAAAGCTGGGAGAGACGAGGAGTAACAGGATTGTGATTCAAGCAGACACCAGTCTGTATCTGGTCGGTGGAGCCAGAATAATATCTTTTGGATATTGGATGCCCAGTAATAATTAATAAAGCTAGGAAGGCCCAGTCCACCTACTTCACGACCTCTTTGGAGAGTGCACTTATTGACCCTTGGAACCTTGTTACCCCATATAAAGGAGGTTATAGATTGGTTAACTGAGTTAAAAAATGACTTGGGTAGGAAAACCGGCAAACATTGGAACAAGTAAAGAAATCTGGGATGTACAGTCATCTTCACTGACTGCACTCTCCCAGCCATAGTGAGTGGCAGACTACGCCATCTCTCAAAGTCAGCCTTCATTTGGCTAACTTGAGGCATGTAGTTAGCTGCAAACAGGGATGTGAAAAATCGGGTGATGTGTATTCCTAAATATACAAAACCTTCTTGAGATATGAGAAAGGGCAGGGTTTCCTGTTGGATCTGTAGGGCTATGTTGATGGGAAAGCATTTGCTTTTTTGGAGGTTTAGTTTATAGCCGGAAAAAGTCCCAAACTGATCCAACAAGGACACAATTGCAGGGCCACTGGCTGTAGGGTCACTCACATAAAGATAGATAGATAGATATAATTTAATTGCCACACAACCAAGGTCGGTGGTATTTGGGTTGCCAGCAGCGGTACAGTAATAAAGAACACAACCACAATAAAAAATTTACACAAACATCCACCACAGCATTCATCACTGTGGTGGAAGGCACAGAGCTTGGCCAGTCCTCCTCCATTTCCCCCCGTGGTTGGGACCTCCACCCTCCACAGCCGTTGCTGCGGGCGTCCAGATGGTAAGGGACAAAGTCAAAGTCAAGGTGAGTCCAGGATCGGCTCTTCCCAACCAGAGACCGCGGCTTCAGGCTGGTGTAGGCCGCAGGCCGGCGGTCAAAGTTTTAAAGTACCTGCCGTGCCGCAGCCGGAAGCACCGCAGTCTGCAGGGCCGGCGGTCGAAGCTCCCCTCCAGGGGAGATGGTAAGTCCATGCCGCACCCGCGGTAGAAGATGGCCGCGGGCCGGCAGTGAAAGCTTCTTCTTCCACCCGGGCCCTCCACGAGGGATCCCGGGCTGTAGACGCCGCAGCAGCTGGAGTTCTGCAGACTGCGGCTTCAGGCTGCCGGCTGCCGCGGGCCAGCGTAACGGAGCGCTCCCCTCCAGCGAGGGCTCTCCCGCTCCACACCGAGAGTCCACGCTGCGCCCGCCGCTGAAGCCCCGGGCGCGTCTCCGGGAAAGTCCGCGCCGATCCTTGCTGTTAGGCCACGGGGGAGGCGACCTGGAAAAAGTCGCCTCTCCATGGAGGAGGCGGCCGAAACGGTTTCCCCCTTACCCCCCCACACCACCCCCCACACATAACACACAAAGAAACATTAAAAACAGACTTTTAAACATACTAAAAAAATAAAAAAAGTTGGAAAAAAACCGACACGCTGCCGACAGGCTGCTGCAAGAAGAAGGTCGTCGGCATATAGAGACACACGATGTTCCCTGTTTCCTCTCCTAATGCCCTGGAATAATGTAGTTGACCTAAGTGTAATAGAGAGGGGCTCAATTGCAATCGCAAAAAGAAGCGGAGACAATGGGCAGCCTTGACGAGTGCCATGTGTTAATTGAAAATAATCAGATCGCAAATAATTTGTCTGTACACATGCTAAGGGTGAATGATATAATAGCTTAACCCAAGCTACAAATATTTAGCCAAATCCAAATCTCTCCAAGACTCTGAACAAATATGGCCACTCCACTCGATCGAATGCCTTCTCTTTGTAGTATTTTGCCAATGCTTCATGTATGAGGCGGTTGGGGAAAATAAACAACTGTTACAGAGGAAGATTTCCAAATTGTTGCTTGAAAGTCGCCTCAGCAGATTTTCCACTCAAATATTTCAAGCCTTCCAAATTATGACCAATGAAATAAAAATGTTTGATAACTGCAGTGTTTTGCCTGTCACTATCTGGAAATGTTGATTTTGGATTCCTGGAGAAAAACCTGGAGCATAAACATCTGTGGGACTAGAGTTTGGGTTCGGAATTCTAGCTGTGCAAAGCTTCCACCGCATTATTGAAGCACTTTCATTACTATTCCATGATAACCATGGGTACACCAATTAATGCAGCAATCCCAGTCTAGCAAGGTCTTTTGGAGCCCCGCTGGAGTTCATCCAACTATCTGACAAGACAGTCAGCTCTAATATGGTAGCAATTTCAACCGTGAAATTTAATTGTCACGTCAGTCAAAATGGAACCATAAGTTTCTTTTGGTCTAATGGCATCATCACAATGAGCTGTATTGTCCAGGATGCTCCGCAGTTTGAGGAGCATGCTCCCCTCCAAGACCACCTCCCATGAATCCAACATGATAATCCTCCCATGATACCTCCTTATATTAAGCCTGGTAGAAAGCATAAGCCATTGATTGCCCATGTTCCTTCCTGCTCTGAATTGCACACTCTGAGACCTCTTGCTTCCAGGTTTTGTTTGCATGGTGACAGCATTTTAATAGGAAGGTTAAACGAGAACTTACCAGTTTGAAGTTTGATCTTTATTTTATGAGGAGTTACGAAGAGGGATTATGTAAAGAAGCCCGCCAGCCCGCATGCGCGTCAACCTTCAAAGCAGCGGTGTGAAATCACAGATAACAGTTGTTGAACTGATTATAGGAAGATTCGAGAAACTATAACTACCAGCTGACCTTTATGAGAGAGGGTTGGGAGCAGAGGGCACGTAATCCCTCATCGTAACTCCTCATAAAATAAAGATCAAACTTCAAACTGGTAAGTTCTCGTTTAATCTTCCTATTTTACTTTGGAGTCGCGCGAGTGATTCCGTGAAGATTTCAAAGCTCTGTGAATTCATGCCATGAACACGAGTCCATGCAACACACTGCATCAGTTGACCAAAGATAAGTGAAAAAATAACAATGCATTCAGACATGACATAGATTTAAAACATGCTGATGCTAATAATAAGCCAATAATAAGCAAATTATTGAATAGAACTTAAACTTGAGTTGGCAAACGAACCCGGCCTGGCAATCGGTTTATTATAAAAGGTTTGGAAAGTCCGCTCATTTGACCATCCTACTATCGCTAGGGTGCGGTCCAGCAGAACCTCCATGAACCTTGCTGCTGATGTTATCGCAGCCCTGGTGGAGTGAGATTTAAAACGTCAGAGCTTACTCCTGCACAAGCCAATACAAATCTAAGTCATCTGGAGATGGTCTGCACTGAAACCCTCTTGTGTGTTTTTTTGTGGCTAATGAACATTGCCAGCTCAGCGCCTCTAAGGTTCTTAGTAGCCTTAAAATGTTGATAAATATGTGTGACAATACACAATCTATGGTCCATAGGATATGCCAGAATTCCAGCTTTAGATCCATTGCCCCCGGTCTGCTTAGTTTGATAACTCATTTACATAGAATGTTATTTATTGGTAGATATAACCATTTCGTTCAACCGTAGCTTATGCAATGACTGGACGCGTTGCGCTGAACCAGCGCCATGAGCATAACTACATTATACGAGAGCCGGGCCAAAGATAAGGATGTAGCTGGAGCCCACCGGTGAAGTAGAGTTAGCACAATGTTAATACCCCATACTTCCGTGTACCTGTGCCTGGGAGCGTTTGTGTAAAAGATATCCTTCATAAATCTGGATATCAGAGGGTGAGACCCGACAGAGTGGGTCCCGCTCCCTGCAGCAAATATGATGAGAAGGCACGTTTGGCACAATTAATGGCACTATAACTTAATTTATTGTCAGAGACCCATTTGAAATGAACTCCAAGACATCAGTTAGCCGTGCCATTTTATATGTAATATTAGTATTTAAACAAAACAATTCCCATCTCCTGATGAGGAAATGTACTGCTTTTTTGGTGCTATCCCTGCAATCTGCAGTGAGCACGTCCATGGTTCGATCTGACAACACGAGCCGCAGGAACGGTCATCTCAGAGTCTGCAAGTCAATGAATTGATTTTATCATGCAGAGGATGGTTTCCCGAGTCACAGGATGAACCAACAATTTTTGTGTTTAGAAATAACCATATAAGGTTCTATGATCATTCCCAATATCAGCGGGAATCATGGCTGCATAGGCACTACGAAAATGCCTGAAGCGGAATCTTGCTGAATTTTTTGCAAGACCCGACTGATGAGGCAAAATGGAGGAAAGACATAAAAGAACATTCCTCCCCAGTGTAGCGAGAATGCATCTATCACCACTGCCCCTGGATGTGGCTGCCATGCCACATATTTTTGCAACTGGTTATTGAGCCTGGATGCATCGATATTCGGTGTTCCATCGAGCCACAATGTCATTAAATACTTTGTGATCCAACATCCAATCTGTGTTGTCATTGATTTTTCGTGATGATACACCAGCACCAAATGAGGTTAGGTAAACTATCATAGGATACTGACTTGATTGCACCCATGTGATTAACATATGCCACCACCATAGTGTATCAACTTGGAGTTGAGTATGCAGATTATGCATATTTGCACAATAAACCTTTAACCCACAGAATGCACCTAGTGTCTATAGGTAGTTGATACCATAAAACTGAAGAATTGGTAACTCATGCAAATCCCATCCGCCTCCGTAATTAAAGATGGCATTAGTAATTTTCCATCTTCGAGCACTAGCATCAGTTTGTAATATAACTGAAGATTACTGACCAAAAAATTACTGGAGCAATGCTGAATACTGTTCGTCCACCATTGTGACTTTGATAGCTTCAGCTGGTAATAGCATAGGTCTGTTACCAATGACCTACATGGTACTTGAGAGCTTGCTCCTTTGCATGTTGTAAGTTCTGATAATGCAAAGGCCCAAATTGCGCAGCTGAAACACAGCCACTATATTGCCAATTACACTGGCCACTTGATGAATAGAAGGCTGCTTTGTAAGAACAAGGTTGTTACAGGCTTCAATTAATTCTAATCTCTTGCCCCAGGGCGGAGTCATAGACAAATGAATAAAGTTAAAGGTAAATCCCAATAATCAATAACTCTAGTTGGTATCAACTTAAATTTAACTGGGTGGATGAGAAACCCCAATTTCTCAAATATAGTTTTGTGGCTGAAACAGCTAATTTAGCAAAATACAGCGTTTAGAATATCATCCAGATAGGCCATAACAAGTGTTTTTGAGCTCTGAGCAGCCCAAGCACCGGTTTTAGTAGTTTGGTAAATAACCTGGGAGCCTATTTTGCAACGGTTTAACTGCTATCGTTGCCCCATCCAGCTAAATTTCAAATATCTCCGGTGATCCCTGTGAATGGGAACTGAATACTATGCATCTTTGAGATCGATGCATGCCATAAAGCATCCTATGGAAATCAGTTGTTAGACAGTAACAAAGTTTCCAATTCTAAAATGTCTATACTGCACTTGTGATTTAAATCAAGGATGATTCGACATCCTCCATCTTTCACAATGAACAGGGCATGCCTGCCATAATTCCGAGCCTGCCTCGAAAGGCAACTCCAGCCATAATTCTGAGCCTGCCTCGAAAGCCAACTCTGGCCACAATTCTAAGCCTGCTTGGAACCTTTCTATACTGTGCAGTATAAACTGATCTCATGTTATCATAGTTTTCCGTTGTCATTCGTACAAAAAGCAAGTGTAAACTATTACCAACTTGTAAATGGTCCACATACCCCATGTTTCGGAAAGAACCAGACCCACCTACTTCCATGGTTACCGGTGGTCTTATGGTAAGCCCAAAGGCCCCTGATGCGGGTTCTATTTCAGTCCTTGATTTGGAGAGTAGGACTGCTGGGGTGCACGGATTCCATATTTTTCCTGAGGGCCGGCTTGGGCCTTGGCCTCAAAGACCTCTGCCCAGCGTTCAAGCTGCCACCGGCTTCAGTGAACCGCTTACTGCCGATGGAGGTGTGGGGTGTGGTGTCGCCGAAACAACGAAGCTTTGCTCGTCGTTGGTACCTTTGCTCGTCGTTAGTCCGACGGCTTTTGCTTCCTCATCCAGGTCTTACCTGTTTGGATAGGTCTTCCTCGAAGAGAAGTTTTGGCGGCTGGACATTGCTGGCCTTACATGAGCCTGCAAATTTGGGATTTAAGGCAGGTCTGATGGCTTTCTTCTGAAAGCAGTTCATTTCGAAGTGTGCATTGCACATCAACGCCAGGGCATCCAGCTGGACGTCCGATAGCCCGCCACCCATAGATTTGGCAAATGCCGTGATGCCTGAGGCCAGTAATTTTTAAAATTTGTTGGAGCTTAATTTCCTGGGTTTTGATGCCCCCTTCAATGTCACCCCTGATAGCGCTGTTCACTGCTGGCACTTTCAAGAATGAACAATTTACAGGTGTATGGTATCTTACAGCCGTCACCTGTTCCTGTAATGATGTGACGTGAGGTAGCTGATGCTTGCAAAGCTTGCAACGTGAGGGGAACTCTGGCCCCCTCCGGGTTTTCTGTCAATGGCTGGAAGCCAACTCTTCCTGCAGTGGCTCCTTCGTTTGCGAGGATATCGCAACCCTTGATGCCATGACAGACAATTCTTGAACCTTACGCATGTACTCTAGTATGTTCCACGGACATACTTCCGAGTTTGGAGTCAGTCACGTACTGACCCCTCGCACTCCCCTCCACAGAGAGGGAGATTTGTAAGCAGGCGCTGCTGCAGATCCCCGAGGAGACCTGCGCTGATACGGCCCCGTTCCAGGGACCATATCAGGATGGAGCATCACCTTTGTGGGATAAACGCCCGAGGGCGCTACCCATGCTCCATCTGGGTTAAACGTCTGAGGACGTACCCATGTATGTCTGAGGGGAACCCTCCTGGCCTGACTTGTCCCAGTCTAGGCCTCTCAGACTCCGTTTGGCTGCACACCCTCTCGGGGCTGCCGAAGTCGTAACAAACCCGACGGCCACCGACTACCCGCACTTCCGCGGTCCGTAGCCAGTTTCCCCGCGGACCGTCCGGATTTCGCCCGTATTTCCATATCCAGCAAAAACACAACCTGAAAATAAGTTCAAAAACTTACCTGCAGGGTTTGAAACTTACAGCTAGAGGAGCGACGCACCTGCCAGCCAGTCATCCGCCATGCATTAGACATATTGACGCGCATGCGGGCTGGCGGTCTTCTTCACGGATCACTCACGTGACTCCGAAGTAAAATTGCTATTTTATTCGCCAGCACTTCTGATTGAGAAAACTATTGAAAGGCCAGAACCAAAGTTATTATAAACTGTAAGAGGCCACTTCCTCTGGGAATATCTCAATAATTCTGATTACCATACAAACTTTAAACATCGTATCAGTATTTTGTCTCAATAGCCTAAAATTGAGAAATGACCCTTGGGATAATGAGAAATCCAATAGATAGATCAGTGGCATGTACTGTAAGAGCAGTTCTTTAGAATCCCTCAGGAAATGAAAGTGAATGGGAGCAGGGGGGGGGGGGGGGGGGGGGGGGGGGGGGGAGGAGGGGAGGAGGGAGGGGAAAGGAGAGAAGAGATACAAGGCTGACAGCTGGTGGGAGTGAAAAGAATGAGAGTCATAAAGGGAAAGAGAGTTTAGTTTCATTTAATGTCGAGATACAGCTTGGAAACAGCATAGGAACAGGCCCTTCAGCCCACAATATCGGTGCCAAACATGGTGCTAAGACAAAATCTTATCTGCCTGCACATAACCTCTGGCCCTTAATTCCCTGCATATCCATGTAACTATCGAAAAGCCACTTGAATGCCTATCATATTTGCCTCCACTACCACCGCCAGCAGCCCATTCCAGAAACGCGCCATCCTCTGTGTAAAAAAAATATGCACAGCACATCTTTAAACTTTTCCCCTCTCACCTAAAATCCATGCCCTCTAATCTTTAACATTTCCATGCTGGGAAAAGAGCGAGAGTCCTAAGAAGGGGAAAGTTTAATTTAGAGATACAGACCATTTGGTCCACCGAGTTCACGCCAGCCAGTGATCCCAAACATTAGCACTATCCTACACACTATCCTACACAATTTACAATCTTTGCCGGAGCCAATTAACCTATACGTCTCAGGAATGAGGGAGGAAGCCAGAGCACCCGGGTAAACCCCATGTGGTCACGGGGAGAATGTAGAAACTCTGTAGAGACGGCACCATAGTCAGGATTGAACCAAGGTCTCCAGCACTGTAAAATGCCCCTGTCCCACTTAGGAAACCTGAACGGAAACCTCTGGAGACTTGCTCCCCACTCAAGGTTTCCGTGCGGTTCCTTGGATGGGGCGCAAAGTCTCCAGAGGTTTCCGTTCAGGTTTCCTAAGTGGGACAGGGGCAAAGGCAGCAAGTCTACTGCTGTACCACCATGCTACTGCTGGAAAGAACAAACGACTTGCATTTCTATTGCATTATTTGCATCGGCTTCAGAATGCCCTTAGATTATCAATCATTGAAATACTTTTGAAATATTGTCAGTGGAAGATTGGAAACATTGCACCTTGCTGCAAACTCCTACACTTAGCCTGAAATGACCAAAACATCTATTTTGATTAATGCTGAGTGAAGATTAAATACTCGCTATGATACTCGGGAAACATACAGAAAGATAGGCAATAAAAAAGGGAGTGAAATACTGAAGGGGGCAAAGAAGGAGAGAGATGTACAGGGAGAAAAGGATGACTAACAGAGAAAACAGGCCAATGGACCAAAGACCCACAGAAGGAAAGAGAGTCACAGGTAAAAATGTGTGTGCCTTCTAAGTCAGGAGTGATATGAAAAACAAATAAAAAGCAAAAAGAGGGAGAGTCTGTGGAAAGAGTGAGATAACAATGTAAATGAAAGGAAAGCAAATTAGAATGGTTTAGAGAATGGAGATTAATAGAATGAGAAACATGCTTTATACTATGTCATGTCCTTTGGCTATTAATTGAAATAGTGATGGTGACGGGAGTGAAATTTGGACAGTGAGTGACAAATGTATGTGTTTAGAGCAAGACATGGCTTTCTTTCAACCTTCAAAGCGATTGCACGAAGAAACCAAAGTGAGAATAGGCCATTTGGCCCCTCGCATTTGATCTACGGTTCTGCGAGAACATAGCTGATTTTTTACTACAACTTTCCCGCACTAACACTATATCCCTTAATCATTTAATATCCAAAGTTCGGCAATAAATTCTTAGTTACACATTATTCTCTGTATTTTGTGCTTTAACATTATTATGTCTTGGTAGACAACCACTGATTATTTTTGTGGTAACATCATTATGATTATTACCATCCTCTTCAGCAAGAGAAAGCATGTTGATTTTCACAATAAAAGATAATTGAATATAATGAACTCTTTGAATTGCACAGTGTGTGCGTTTTATGTATTTTACATAAAAGATGAGGTAGGAAGGTAAGCTAGCCAAGAATATAAAGGAGGATAGTAAAAGCTTCTTTAGGTATGTGAAGAGGAAACAATTCGTTAAGACCAAAGTTGGACACTTGAAGACTGAAAAAGGTGAATTTATTCTGGGGAACAAGGAAATGGCAGGAGTTGAACAGGTACTTTGGATCCGTCTTCACTAAGGAGGACACAAACAATCTTCCTGATATAGTAGTGCCCAGAGGATCTGGGGTGACGGAGGAAGTGAAGGAAATCCACATTAGGCAGCAAATGGTGTTAGGTAGACTGATGGGACTGAAGGCTGATAAATCCCCAGTGCCTGATGGTCTGCATCCCAGGGTACTTAAGGAATTCCCGGGATGGCGGGATTGTCATATGCTGAGAGAATGGAGGAGCTGGGCTTGTATACTGTGGAGTTTAGAAGGATGAGAGGCAATCGTATTGAAACATATAAGATTATTAAGGGTTTGAACATGCTAGAGGCAGGAAACATGTTGCCGATGTTGGGGGAGTCCAGAACCAGGGGCCACAGTTTAAGAATAAGGAGTAAGCCATTTAGAACGGAGACGAGGAAACACTTTTTCTCACAGAGAGTTGAAAGTCTATGGAATTCTCTGCCTCAGAGGGCAGTGGAGGCCGGTTCTCTGGATGCTTTCAAGAGAGAGCTAGATAGGGCTCTTAAAGATAGCGGAGTCAGGGGATATGGGGAGAAGGCAGGAACGGGGTATTGATTGGGGATGATCAGCCATGATCACATTGAATGGCGGCGCTGGCTCGAAGGGCCGAGTGGCCTACTCCTGCACCTATTGTCTATTGGATTAAAATAAATCAGGATATTGGAGAGATTTTAGTGTGTGGTCTTACTTCATAATTTAGGCAATGATTATAGACAGTTTGAAGTTTGTCCGTGTAGATTATATGCCCACATGAAGATTTGAAATGTGGTTACAGCCATCAATTGCTCCTCTATTGGTGATTTCTGTTTTTAAAAAAAATGTGTTTTATCTCATAGATTCCTTGATTCTTCCACACACCCGTGGATCTACCATGGAGTCCCAGAGCCTCTGTCTCTGTGGTTGGTCAGTTTATACCAGCCTGGTATATGAAAGAAAACAACTCAATCTCGCCACCAGTCACATCTTCTCATCCCCATCCCTTTCTGCATTCTGCAGAGACCACTCTCTCCATGGCTTCTTGGTTTGCTCATCCCTCCTCCCACCGAGACACTTTTCCCTGTAGGTGCAGGAGATGTATCACCTGTCCCCATATTTCCTCCCTCACCCTCTTTCTGGGATCAGAGCAGCCCCCGCAGGTGAGACAGAGGTGTACTTGCACACCAGAACCCTTGTCTATTGCATTCAGTGGTCTTGATGTGGCCTCCTCTATATTGCTGAGGCCAAGTGTAGAACAGATGACCTCTTCACTGAACACTTGCACTTTGTTTAACAAGACCAGCTGGAACTCACTGTTGCTCAGCATTTTAACACCTTCCCGTTCCAATACCACAACTTTGAATAGATAACAAGGTGAGAACATTTTCCTGTCCAGTACCTAGTCCATTCCCAGAATGAGGTTACATGCAAACTAGTTGCACAGCACCTCATGATCTGCTTGGGTAGCTTACAAGCCCACGGCATAAACATTGAAATCTCCAATTTCAGGAAAACCGCCCTCTCCTCATTCACTCAATTCAAGTTCAAGTTCAAGTGAGTTTATTGTCATGTGTCCCTGTATAGGACAATGAAATTATTGCTTTGCTTAAGCACACAGAAAATAGTAGGCATTTACTACAAAACAGATAAATGTGTCCATATACCATGATATAAATATATACACACATGAATAAATAAACTGATAAAGTGCAAATAGCAGAAAGTGGTTATTAATCAGAGTTTTGTCCAAGCCAGGTTTAATAGCCTGATGGCTGTGGGGAAGTAGTTATTACTGAACCTGGTAGTTGCAGTCTTCAGGCTCCTGTACCTTCTACCTGAAGGTAGCAGGGAGATGAGTGTGTGGCCAGGATGGTGTGGGTCTTTGATGATACTGCCAGCCTTTTTGAGGCAGCGACTGCGACAAATCCCCTCGATGGAAGGAAGGTCAGAGCCGATGATGGACTGGGCAGTGTTTACTACTTTTTGTAGTCTTTTCCTCTCCAGGGCGCTCAAATTGCCGAACCAAGCCACGATGCAACCAGTCAGCATGCTCTCTACTGTGCACCTGTAGAAGTTAGAGAGAGTCTTCCTTGACAAACCGGCTCTCCAATTTCCCCTCACTCCACTCCCACACACACACCTCTCTTTCCACCCCCTACTACCCCCGTGATAAATTCATTCATTCTTTTTCTCGTTTTCCTTTAACCAATTTTTAATCCAATCTATAACTAGAAACAGTGTAAGCTTTTTTTTCATGTAACTTTTATGTAGTAAGTAAATAAAGCCTTTGAAAATCTAGATTTGTAACAGTTTTCTCAAATCTACCCTGCTAGTTACATCTTCAAAAGATTAATAAATATGCTAAACATAATTTTGCATTCATTAAAAAAGCTTTTCACTGTACCTCAATAGATGTGACAATAAACAAAACTAAACTAAAGTGCTGTAAACACTCAACCGGTTAGACAGCATGTGTGGAAAGAAAATCAGTTAAGGGCATGTCCCACTTAGGTGATTTTTAGGTGACTGCCGGCGATTAGGCTTGTGGCAGCTTGTCTTCTCCTGATGTAGGTGCTGTCGTAGATTGTTGTAGAAGTTTTGAAAGTCTGAAGAAGGGTCTCGACCCGAAACGTCACCCATTCCCACATTTCCCACCCCAACCAACACTTCCAGTCATAGCCTGACCTCAGTCTGCAAAGACTGGGCCCTTCTACACCCACCCCCCTCCAATCACCACTTCACACCCAATCACCCACACCTTCTGTGTTGCACAACATAAATGATCCAATATCAACAATAAAAATAGAGGTGGTGGAGAGGCTTTTCAGAGGACAAAAGAGGCAGAAATCTCCCGGACCTGACAATGTTTCCCCCTCTACGCTCAGGTTCTGTGCCAAACAGCTGGCACCGGTCTACACAGACATTTATAACCATTTGTCCTTGCCTGCTTCAAAGTCTCCACTATTGTCCCTGTACCCAAAAAGGCAAGGATTATATCTGAATGGCCACATGCCTGTCGCACTGACCTCTGTAGTCATGAAGACACTCGAAAGGCTTGTGCTAGCCAAGCTGAAAAATATCACAAAATCCCTGCTGGACCCTCTGCATATCGGGCCAATAGATCTGTGGATGATGCAGTCAACCTGGGCCTGCACTTCATCCTACAGCACCAAGACCACCAGGAGACCTATGCGAGGATCCTGTTTGTTGATTTTAGCTCTGCATTCAACACCATTGTGCCAGAGCTACTGCACTCCAAACTTTCCGAGTTGACTGTGCCTGAACCCCTCTGTCAGTGGATCACCAACTTCCTGACAGTCAGGAAGCAGCATGTGAGGCTGGGAAAGCACATCTCGGACCCGCAAACGCTCAGCATAGGAGCACCGCAAGGCCGCGTACTCTCTTCTCTCCTCTACTCTCTCTACACCAATGACTGCACCTCCACAGACACCTCTGTCATGCTTCTCAAGTTTGCGGACGACACAACCCTGATTGGACTGAGTGTTCAAGAAGGAACTGCAGATGCTGGAAAATCGAAGGTACACAAAAATGCTGGAGAAACTCAGCGGGTGCAGCAGCATCTATGGAGCGAAGGAGATAGGTAACGTTTCGGGCCAAAACCCTTCTTCAGACAGGAAAACAGCCTGATTGAACTGATCCAGGATGGGAAGGAATCTGCCTACAGACAGGAAGTGTCGCAGCTGGCGTCCTGGTGCCGTAGCAACAACCTAGAGTTCAATGCTCTTAAGGCAGTGGAATTGATTGTAGACTTTAGGAGAGCTCCCCCTCCCCTCACAACACTCACCATCAACAACACCACAGTCACATCTGTGGAGTCTTTTAAGTTCCTGTGAACCATCATCTCCAAGGACCTTAAATGGGGGGCTACCATCGACTCCACAGTCAAAAAGGCACAACATAGGATGTACTTCCTACTACAGCTGAGGAAGCAAAATCTGCCAAAGGCCATGATGGTCCAATTCTACACGGCCATCGTAGAGTCTGTTCTCACCTTCTCCATCATGGTCTGGTTTGACCAAGCACGACACCTGGAGGCTGCAGCGAATCGTCCGATCAGCAGAGAAGGTTATTGGCTGCAACCTTCCCTCCATCGATGAAATGTACACTGCAAGGGCCAGGAAGCGAGCGGGCAAGATCATCTCTGACCCCTCTCACCCTGGCCACAAACTATTTGAATCACTTCTCTCTGGAAGGCGACTCCGGATTGTCAAAGCTGCCACAGCCAGACATAAAAACAGTTTTTATCCACGAATAGTTGCTCTACTCAACAGCCAAAAATCTGTATCCACCCTTTGACCTGGTATTTTGTTGGTTCACATGCTTGATCAATGGTGTTTTATCATTAATATTTTATTATTATTAATGTTTAGTGTTTTCTGAGTCATTCGTAACTGTCACTGTATGTCATGTTGTTACTTGTGGGTGGAGCACCAAGGCAAATTCCTTGTATGTGAGTACTTGGCCAATAAACTTACTTATTAAAGGGCCTGTCCCACGAGCATGCGACTGCATGCGGCTAGCGCGACTTAACGTGGTCGCTTGAGACGTACGACCTCGCGGGGCCGGTCCCACTTCGATCGCCGGAGCCGTATGGAGTTGTGCGGAGCTGGTCCCGACATCGCGCAGGGCTCCAAAAAACTGACAGCGTCAGTCGCATTGAGGCCGTACGCACCGCCTCGACAGGTGTGCGCATCGTCTCGACGCCGTATGCAGCGTCTTGACTCCGTATGCAGCGTCTTGATGGCGTAAGCCTTCGCTCGAACTTCACGTCAACTCGTACAGGATCATTCGACCTCCGCGCGGCCCCCGCTTCCGGTTTGGTCGCGCTTGCCGCATGCAGTCGCATGCTCGTGGGACAGGCCCTTTACTTACTTCTATCCAGAGATGCTGCCTGTCCCGCTGAAAGGGCTTTCTCATTGTGCGACCTGAAGCAAGACCTAACAAGATTTAACATCGTGGGAACCTTCTGCGATAGCAGTACGGCATTCGTGGACCACCGAGGACCTCCGTGGCGCTAACGGCAGGTAGTCGTGTGACTTGGTAAGGTCGGGAGAAAATTCAAACATTTTTGAATTTCTCCAAGAGTGTCTTGAGCAGCGTTGCAACATTGTATGGACGCAGATGCCAGTGCGATATCCGTGCGATATCCGTAATGACACTTGCGAATACCGTGGGAACTCCTGCGAACGGTAAACCCGGAAGCTTGACAGAAGGGACATAAGGTGAGTAAAAGAGGTGGTCTCAATATCGCCAATGGACCATGTGTCCATCGAGGACGTCCCACCTAATTGTCATTGTTTGAGAATCTTTTTCACAGTAAGACTTGCAGAGATGCCTCTCAGAAAATCGCAAAGAAAGGGGTCAAAGAAAGTCGGAAAGTTTTTAGCCATGCAGGTAAATGAGGAGGAAACTCAGCAAGCGAGACAGGTGGAGAGGCAAGAGGAGATGCCAGAGATACCACTGCCTGTGGGCTCCTTGGAGCAGGGAGAGGGTGATCAGGGTGTATTTGAGATTGCCTCCCCAGTAGCTGTTGCCTCCACAATATTCTCAGCAGACGAGAACATAAAGGTTAGGTGGCAGAAGGTAAAGCCATATAACTTCAACAGGGAACAAGAGGGTGAACTGGTGGAGTGGTACCAATTCAATGAGATTCTCTATGACAAATCCAGAGAGGATTATAGAAATAGGGAGAGAAAGCGCAACCTGCTGGAGACGAAGGCTGCTGAGTATCCCCGGTGCTCATGTGAGTAACTATAACAATATATTAGTTTATGTACAGGAGAACAATTTAATGTTATCCATGATTTTAAAACATACAATGCTACAGATGTAAAAGTGCTGTTTTTGCAGTCACCTTTAATTTATCTTATAAGTCTGTCTGTTCCCTGCAGCTGCAATGTAAAAGTAGTGGCAGACAGCTTTTACACCCTCTTCGTTTGAAGTGGGAATCATCTCTTTTAGAGCCATAAAATAAATTATGCATGAGGTCCCAAATTATTCTTTAACTCATTAAAGAGCTCGGGTGAAATTCTGACAAAGTTTTTGAATGCACTTTTATCCTCTTCGCACAGCACATTAAGCAGTTGCTCATATTGTCCTAATTGAGGTCTCCGTTGAAACATGGGCTTAACCCAGTGAGACTTCCTCTTAATTATCTTTTTAATTAATCTCACCCTTCTGCCTTCACGCAAGCGTTTTCGATGCACATGTTGCGCTAATGCATACAGCACGTCAATGAAAATAACAACCAGCCTGTACTCGAACCAACTTTGTATAGGCATGTCTGCAAATGAGACAATTCTACGAACGGAGGATATTTATATAGCGTGTGAAAAAAAAGTGACATCATTTGTGCCACGTGATTAACTACACTACAGTCCACGATGTTCATTCACGATTAACGGGAAAGATCGGGAGACGGACAAGTCAGTCGCACAAATGACAGAATTGCCGAGTACCGTGGGAACTCTTTATCGTGGGAACACTTTATCGTGCGGAACTCGTGCTGGACCACGACCACTTCACTCGGGTGACATCTTGCTTCAGGTCGCACCGTGAGAACTCGCCATGAGTTACTCCAGCATTTTGTGTCTAAAGGAAAGAGAGAAACATGTTAGTTTTAGTTACAGAGAACGTAGGTGAGGAATGGCAGAACAATGGAAATAACTTTGATGTGGAAAGAACAACCGGATAAATGTGGCAGTTTCTCTCCCTCCGCTACTACAGTCTGGACTGCAGGAAATATCCCATAAGCGTTCCATTAGCAACCATTAACACAGACAAAGCAGCATCTATCTCTAACACATTTATACTTAGTCTCAACCATTTGGAGACATTTATTAGCTTTCATAGCAAAAGGATTTGAGTATAGGAGCAGGGAGGTTCTACTGCAGTTGTACAGGGTCTTGGTGAGACCGCACCTGGAGTATTGCGTACAGTTTTGGTCTCCAAATCTGAGGAAGGACATTATTGCCATAGAGGGAGTGCAGAGAAGGTTCACCAGACTGATTCCTGGGATGTCAGGACTGTCTTATGAAGAAAGACTGGATAGACTTGGTTTATACTCTCTAGAATTTAGGAGATTGAGAGGGGATCTTATAGAAACTTACAAAATTCTTAAGGGGTTGGACAGGCTAGATGCAGGAAGATTGCTCCCGATGTTGGGGAAGTCCAGGACAAGGGGTCATAGCTTAAGGATAAGGGGGAAATCCTTTAAAACCGAGATGAGAAGAACTTTTTTCACACAGAGAGTGGTGAATCTCTGGAACTCCCTGCCACAGAGGGTAGTCGAGGCCAGTTCATTGGCTATATTTAAGAGGGAGTTAGATGTGGCCCTTGTGGCTAAGGGGATCAGAGGGTATGGAGAGAAGGCAGGTACGGGATACTGAGTTGGATGATCAGCCATGATCATATTGAATGGCGGTGCAGGCTCGAAGGGCCGAATGGCCTACTCCTGCACCTAATTTCTATGTTTCTATGTTTCTATGTTTCTATTTTGTTCTTTCCTTCCCTTCTCCACCTTCTCTGCATCTGAAAACTAACCTGAGTTCTCTCCTTTCCAAGTCTGAAGAGTTTCTGACCTCAATCATTAATTCTGTTTCTCTTTCCACAGATGCTGCCTGACCAGTTGCCGTATTTCCATCAATTTTTTTTAAATTTCAGATTTCCAGCATCTGCTTGTTTTTTCATTAAATTTTCTTTCATAAATTCATGTCAGCTCTGTCTAATTATATTTTAAGAGCCTTGTTGCTAAATGTTCTTTCTAATAGATTCACCAACCTCAGGTCAGCACTCAGAGTGCATCCTATCAGAATACGATGACTTTCAATTATGAGAGCTGCCAATGTTTTAAGTGCCGTCTTTTAACTATTTTTACTCTTCCCGTTTTCTTTTATCCTTTTCCTCTGTTGTGGCTTTGGCAGCAGGCTCTTCCTTACTAAAATTAATGAAAATTTCTCATTGAGTGTCTCAACTGTGCCCTCTGCTCCCTCAAGATTTCCCCTGCTTATGTGTGCCTATGATTTAAAAAATAATGTACAAGGTTGCATTACATACTTTGGGTTGCACTATTATGGGCTGCTTATCTTGTAGCATTGATAATCTATTGTATTGTTAATTATTTATTTATGTCTTATTGCATGTCTGTAAAGCAGCAGCAAGTTAAAACTTAATTGTTCCCTTCTTCTTGCATTTGAGAATTAAACACTTTTGGCATGGAATCATATTCATGAAAAAAGGCAGGCTTTAATATCTGCAAGAATAACCCCAGATCGAGAAGAGGGTTAACAGAAGCCACTATTTCCAGGCTGAGACATTTTTGCCTGAGGAAGGTTTCGAGTCTTTTATCTTCTCTGAATCCAAGCTGTAGTTTTAGAGGTACAGACTCGGCCGACCGTGTCCACGCTGACCAGTGATCATCCGTTCACACTTCTTCTATGTTATCCCACTTTCTCATCCACTCCCCACACATTAGGAGCAATTTGACAGAGGTTAATCAGCCCATCGACCTGCACACTTTTGGGTTGTGGGAGGAAACTGCAACACCCAGAGAAAACCCATTCGGTCACAGAGAGGAATTGCAAACGTCACACAGACAGTACCCAAGGTCAGGATCGAACCTGGGTCTCTAGTGCTGTTAGGCAGAATCAATCATAAATTATTATCTAGTTTATGAACATCTCCAAAATGGCAGCGGTGGATGATGAAAGGGAAAAGGGAACTAACCTATGCCCTGGGAAGGCACCATAAAGTTTGGTAAGCAGCTCAGGAATCAGGAGTTGGCAAACATGGCACAATGAAGCAGAGGGTTGGCTGCAAGAGGCACAATTGCAGTTGTCATGGGTCGTGGTCTTGGTGGAAGTGGCTGCAGGAGGCGTTGTAGCAGCCAGGTAAGTGAGTTTGCGGCGGCACAGTGGCGCAGCGATAGAGTTGCTGCGCTACAGTGCCGGGAGGCCTGGGTTCGATCCTGACTACAGGTGCTGTCTGTATGGTGTTTGTGCGTTCTCCCTGTGACCGCGTGGGTGTTCCCCGGGTGCTCCGGTTTCCTCCCACATTCCAAAGACGTACAGTTTGAAGGTTAATTGGCTTCCATAAAATTGTAAATTGTCCTTATTGTGTAGGATTGGTCTAGTGTGTGTGAATGTGTGTGAGTGATTGGTGGTGGTCGGAGGGGCCGTAGGCGCAGATTGGCAGCCACGCTTCCATAAAATTGTAAATTGTCCTTATTGTGTAGGATTGGTCTAGTGTACGGGGTAATCACTAGTCGGCGAGGATTCAGTGGGCCGAAGCCCCTGTTTCCACATTTTATCTCTAAAGTCTAAAGTTTACAGAGTGGATTGGGCAGAACCTGGGACAGCTGCACAGAGCGATGAAGGAGGGAGCTGACGGCATCGCGCTGAGCACAACCAACCCCTTACTTCATCAATCCAGTGCCACAAGGACATCGGGCCTTAGAGTGAGAAAGTCAGAGATTACATATCTTTTTAGGCCAAGATCGGACTTTTTAGGGACTTGGAAGTTACAAGATGGCACTGGAACATGGCGGTTCTCTGCGTGCTGTTCCAGAAGAGGATCATCTGTGCTCATGAGCATAGGAACATAGAAACATAGGGAGGTTTCACGGCAGTCGGGTCACGACCCATGACTCGTACTGTTGCTACGCTACTCCAAATGGATTACACGCGATGTACTGCAGGTAGGCACTTACCATTGTTTCCAGCATGGCGGGCCCGTTAAAACCCGCTGAAATTGTCAATTTTTGCGCTGTAAATAATTATGGAAATCGGGATAAGCGTGTGAGACATTTAGCATACTTCAGAATTCCAAAAGTCAGGAGAAATGACGGTAGATAGAAGAAGCGAGAGCTGAAGGGACAACAACAGCGAATATTGGCCGTTTGCTCACTGCATTTCATCAACTAAGGCATTATTTGTGTTTTTTCTTGATTCCTTTGGCATCTAAAAGTTTCAGAAGTAATAAATCTGGCTGTAATTTTTTTTAATCGCCCATGGTTCTCTTGGGATTTTACATACAAAATGAGAACGCCCCTGAAGAAAAATTTACAGCCAGATTTATCACGTGAGAATTTTTAGATACCAAAGGAATCAAGAAAAAACACAAATAATGCCTTATTGTGGATGAAATGCAGTGAGCAAACGCGATAATTCCCAATATATTCAATGTTTACCAAGCTAGCTGCTGTTGTCCCTTCAGTTCTCGCTTCTCTATACCTTCATTTCGCTTCACTTTTGGATTTCTGAAGTTGGGTACATGTCTCTCACACTTACCCCGGTTTTTAACAGGTAGGAAAGTACGCGTTCCCAGCATTAATAACATATACCGGAAGTGACGGATGTCTTCCAGTTGGATTTAGCGGCTCCGTGCGTCGAGCCCTATGACCCAGTGACCTTCCGTGCAACCCCCCTATAGAAAATAGGTGCAGGAGTAGGCCATTCGGCCTTTCGAGCCTGCACCGCCATTCAATATGATCATGGCTGATCATCCAACTCAGTACCCCATCCCTGCCTTCTCTCCATACCCCCTGATCCCTTTAGCCACAAGGGTCACATCTAACTCCCTCTTAAATATAGCCAATGAACTGGCCTCAACTACCTTCTGTGGCAGAAAATTCCATAGATTCACCACTGTGTGAAAAATAATTTTCTCATCTCGGTCCTAAATGACTTCCCTCTTCTCCTTAAACTGTGACCCCTAGTTCTGGACTTCCCCAACATCGGGAATAATCTTCCTGCATCTAGCCTGTCCAACCCCTTAAGAATTTTGTAAGTTTCTATAAGATCCCTCCTCAATCTTCTAAATTCTAGCGAGTACAAGCCGAGTCTATCCAGTCTTTCTTCATATGAAAGTCCTGCCATCCCAGGAATCAGTCTGGTGAACCTTCTCTGTACTCCCTCTATGGCAAGAATGTATTTCCTCAGATTTGGAGACCAAAATGTGCAGTAAGATGTGATTTGATTGCACGCAGAACAAGCATTTCACAGCATCTGTGTACACATGTCAATAACTAACCTCAATTATACTAAACTCGCTGGAGTTTAGAAGATTGAAACATTCACAATAGTGAAAGGCTTGGATAGAGTGGATGTGGAGAGGATGTTTCCACTAGTGGAGGAGTCTAAGACTAGAGGTCATAGCCTCAGAATTAAAATACAATATCTTAGGAAGGAAATGAGAAGTTTCTTTAGTCAGAGGGTGGTGAATCTGTGGAATTCTTTGCCATAGAAGGCTGTGGAGGCCAAGTCAGTGGTTGATCTTAAGGCAGAGATAGATAGATTCTTGATTAGTTCAGGTGTCAAAGGTTATGGGGAGAAGGCAGGAGAATAGGGTTAGGAGGGAGAGATAGATCAACCACGATTGAATGGCGTAGATGATGGGCCGAATGGCCTAATTCTTCTCCTATCAGTTATGACCTCATGACAAACTATATTGGGTTTAATTCCAATCAAGCAGAAGTCAGCAGGAGAAATGTCACAAAGGATATTAATAGACATCCTTGGAATCAACAGTGAGAAACATTCAGCAAATCAGGGAGCATCTGTGAAAAGAGAAAGAGTTAATGTTACTGGGCATATCCTGGCAAGACAGAGTGTCCAACGCCGAGATCCTGTCTCGCGCTGACCTTCCCAGTATGTACACTCTACTCAGGCAGCGCAGACTGTGGTGGCTGGGCCATGTCCACCACATGGAGGGTGGCCGTATTCCAAAAGATCCTCTATGGAGAGCTGACATCTGGGAGGAGAACCATCGGCCGCCTCCAGCTACGTCACAAGGATGGCTTCAAGAGAGATATGAAGGCGCTAGTCATCGATCCTGGGAGAGCCTTGCAGCCGACCGCACGAGGTGGAGAGGTACCCTGAACCAACATCTCAAAACGGGGGAAGAGAAACTGTAGAACACAGCGGCTGACAAGCGGGCACGCAGAAAGGAGCGCAGCAACTTCAACAAACCAGAGACCACACACAAACGTGACCTTTGCCACAGAGACTGTCACTCCCGCATTGGTCTCTTCAGCCACAAGCTACGCTGCTCTAGCCGAGGTATGGAGCAAGCAGCCAACAACTAGGATGCATCACCCATGGTCAGTCATGACCGAGGGGGGCCTACGAGTAATGTTCAGAAATGTCAATTCCTGTTTCGCCAGTTGTGATGTAGCAACTTCAAGCTGAAAAGTTAACTTTGTTTTTCAGATGCGGCATGACCTGCTTGATCAAAACAACAATAGAAAATGCTGGAAATACTTAATGGGTCAGCCCGCATCTATTGGACAAGAAACCCGAGTTAATGTTTTAGTTTGGGTGCCCTTTGTTAGACCTGATAAGAAGATTGAAAGCTGCTGAGAGGGCTGTGGGAAGAGATGTCTCTGCAGTTTTTGGATTTTTCCTGACCTGCTGTTTTACGCATTTTCTGTTTTTAGTTCAGATTTCCAGCATTTGCAGTTTTCTTCATTTCCACTGACCCTTGAATCAACAGTCCAGATGTGGACAAGAATGTATTTTTAAGTGCAAATTAAATATGACTGTTCTAGATGGACAGAAATAGAAGCCCTCACAAATGAACTAGTTAAAAGAACCTGGATGGGGCCTTATCTGGCAGTGAGCAAGGGAATAAATGATAAATAATGTTTCCTCTAAAAATTACAGCTGAGGCAGCACTATAGGAGTCGTTTGAATTTTTGCCAGGCTTTTATATTTGTACCAGATAGTCCAAAAAGTGTTAGCAGCTGCAGTCTTGCATTCGACACCAATGCAGATGCAGATCAGCATTCTAGTGTGCCTTGTGAAAATTGATTCTGTTGTTGTCACATCGGTCACAGTAACTATGTGGATGAAGCATGTGGTTTGTCAGCTTTTGAGGAAACACCACCCGCAGTATAGACAAACAGAAGAATCTAATGGGAGAAATTAGGGAATATCCAAGCAATGTGAACTGAGAATCCATGCAATTTCCACCGATTAAGTCTGGTGAGGGGTTTTCAGAAACTCTTCACCACCTCCCTGTGAAATAACAGCTCCCTTGGGTTCGATAGTTTACCAGTTTAATTTAGTTTAAAGATACAGCATGGAAACATCGACCAGCGATCCCCGCACATTAACACAAGCCTGCATGCACTAGGGACAATTATTTTTTACACTTATACCAAGTATTCAAACCCAAGCCAATGAACCTACAAACCTGCCCATCTTTGGAGTGTGGGAGGAAACCGAAGATCTCAGAGAAAACTCACGTGGTCACAGGGAGAAAGTACAAACTCCGTACAGACGGCACCCGTGATCAGAATCAAACCTGGGTCTCTGGCGCCGTAAGGCAGCAACTCTACCGTTGTGCCACCGCGCCACCCAAAGTGATAGAAAGAGCTGAAGGAAAACTAATTTAATGTCTGCACTAGTGGAAATTGTTTACAAAGTCCAGTAATCGAAACATTCTTGGTCTGCCTACCACTGAGGGAGTACAATCGATCGGGAGCCTTGTGCAATGAATACGGAACCAAGCGCTGTATCTATTTTATATAACATTACATAGTCGAAACAATAAGCTGGCTGTAGATTAAATGTAAACCCAAAAGAGTTTTATTGTTTTTTTCATTACAACAGCCAATGTAGAAAATCTCTCTAGATTCTGATGTATTTCAAGACCTATATATGTTCCAGATGTTTTACTTTCTTTGATGTTGTGTGCTTTCAGAAATCAATCATGTTACAGGTTTACATGATGTCTAAACCAGTCCAATCTCTTTATAGGGTTACTCAACAGGAAAAGTAGCTAAATTCAGAAACAGGCAAAGAGTCTCGACCTGAAAAGTCAACTGTCCATTTCCCCTACAGATGCTGCCTGACCTGTTGACTTCCTACAACAGTCTGTTTTTTTGTTCCAGATTCCATCTAGAGTATTTTGTGTCTCTCTGAGAAGAGAGGAGTTTGCTTCACTTTTGGCATTTGATGCATGGGCATGGATTGTTTTGGGTTGCTCTGAGGAATAGGACTCCCAGCAGCACATGGATGCACCCTCCATGGTGGGGAAGCTTCATTAACTGTGTGAAACATAGAAACATAGAAAATAGGTGCAGGAGTAGGCCATTCGGCCCTTCGAGCCTGCACCGCCATTCAATATGATCATGGCTGATCATCCAACTCAGTATCCCATCCCTGCCTTCTCTCCATACCCACTGATCCTTTTAGCCACAAGGGCCACACCTAACTCCCTCTTAAATATAGCCAATGAACTGGCCTCAACTACCTTCTGTGGCAGAGAATTCCACAGATTCATCACTCTCTGTGTAAAAAATTATTTTCTCATCTCCGTCCTAAAAGACTTCCCTCTTATCCTTAGACTGTGACCCCTAGTTCTGGACTTCCCCAACATCGGGAATAATCTTCCTGCATCAAGCCTGTCCAACCCCTTAAGAATTTTGTGAGTTTCTTTAAGATCCCCCCTCAATCTTCAGTGTGAAGTATGTTTACGGTCATGATCTTGCTCCTGACTAGTTTTTCCCCACTAGGATAGAATGAATTTGCACTGAGTCATCTGGATAAAAGGCTGCAACATCTTCCAGAGAAGGACCAGCTGCTATTAATCCAATTCTGGCCAAATCTTCGATTTCAAAGGGTACGACCCGAAACGTCACCCATCCTTTTTCTCCAGAGATGCTGCCTGACTCGCTGAGTTACTCCTGCACTTTGTGTCTATCCTCAATTTCCCCAGTTCTTTTCCTTGTTGTTTAGTTTAGTTTACAGATACAGAGTGGAAACAGACCCATCATCCCAGCAAGTTTGCGTTGACCAGCGATCACTATCCCACACACTAACACTAACACTATCCACACACTGACACAATCCCACACATTAGGGACAATTTACAATCCTTACCAAAGCCAATTAACCTATGGACCTGTATGTCTTTGGAGAGTGGGAGGAAACCAGAGCACCCAGAGAAAACCCACGTGGTCACAGGGAGAATGTACAAACTCCGTACAGATAGCACCCATAGTCAGGATCAAACCAGGGTCTCTGCCGTTGTAAGGCAGCAACTCTACTGCTGCACCAATGTGTTGTCTTCAATCTGTTTAATTTACAATCTTTTCCGTCCTCCCTTCTTCCATATTGTCGATCTTCATAACCTGCAACTGGCCTCTCTAGCATTTAGGTAACAGTTCTTAGGTCAATGTAGTTCACCCATAAGTTATAGCAGATCTTTAAATTGCATAATGTTCTCAGTGACATTCCCCTAAAAGTGAATCAGTACATCTCACAATGACCAGATATTATTCTCTAATGATTCAATTTGCACCAAGTGTGGATCATTACCAATGCTCTCTCGGAGGCTTGTGGGCAAGGGGATAGAAGGCCGGCAGTGGTGTGGGAGTGATACCTGCAGGGATCGCAGCCCAGTGGCAACCAGACCAATGGTCCAACAACAGAACGTCAGACTCGATCCATCGTAAAGAAACATGGCACATTTTAGACAGATTCCTTACATATCTTTCGTGTCTCAGCAAATAGTAAGTGTTGGGCCAAGACAAATCTTTTGGCACAGATCAGATGCATGATCATGGAACTTGGCAGGATCTAAAAAGCAAAGAAACTGTTAAAAAGCCTTCAGTTAAGAAGTAAACATGTCCAAAATAGTAAGATTAAACGAGAACTTACCAGTTTGAAGTTTGATCTGTATTTTATGAGGAGGAACGTTGAGGGAATACGTGAAGAACCCCGCTTCCAACGCATGCGTGTCATTCTTCAAAGCAGCGGTGTGAGGTCACAGAAAACTATAATGACCTAACATAGTAAGATTATCAAAGAGATACCAGTTTTTGATATGATCATAGGAGGGTGGGAGCGGAGGGCACGTATTCCCTCAACGTTCCTCCTCATAAAATACAGATCAAACTTCAAATTGGTAAGTTCTCGTTTAATCTTACTATTTTACTTCGGAGTCACGTGAGTGACTACGTGAAGATTTCAAAGCTCTGTGACCTCATGCCGTGGAACGAGTTCATGCTTCACAACTGCCTTGAGTATTGGGAGAAAGGTATCGTTAGCAATTTTTGAACACACCCATACAAAAAACTTGTGTGATATTACGAAAAATAAATTGATTAAGTTGAAATCATAGCCCTGTAACCTTTCAGGCAAATTATATTATTGAACGTAACATGCTTTCAGAAATTGATGATGGATCCAAAACTGGTTTGTTATAAAACCTTTGGAAAGTCTTTCCCGATGACCATCCTGCCATTCTGAGGATTTGGTCTGTGGGCACCTCCAGAATTTTTGCTGCGGACGTCGCTGCAGCCCTGGTGGAATGAGATTTAAAACATTAGTGTCTATTCCTGCCATCTTTAGGACATATTTCAGCCACCTTGAGATAGTTTGGGTCGTGACCCTTTTGTGCGGTTTCTTGTAAGAAATTAACAGAGCCATTTCCTGACCTCGAATGATCTTGGTATTTTCCATGTATAATAGGATATGTTTGGCTATACACAGGCTTTCGTCATTTGGATATGCCATAAATTCGATCACTTGCCCCGATGAACCTGGTCTGTTTTGTTTTATTAAATCGTGTATGACAATACCAGTTTCTCGGGTGAGATCATCAAGCAGTCCAGCCTTAGTTTGTTTAATGACTGGACTCGTTGTGCGGTAACAACGCCATGAGCATAACCATTTTCATGGTCAGTTTCCGAAGTGATAATGATGTTATGGGCAACCAACTTCTCAGCATGGTCAAAACGACACCCACATCCCAGATTCTGTAGTACCTGGTTTTTGCATTAACTATGCCCCTCATAAGTTTTGTTACCAGGGGGTGCGTTCCCACCGTGTGCCGCTCCGTTCCTTGCGATAGGTAATTGGAGAGTGCACTTCTGGCACTATTAATGGCACTGTAGCCCAATCATTTATCACAATGGAGGCTTGTTAGAAATTCCAATACGGCCGGAATGTTCTTGGCTCTTTGGTCTAGGTTGTTGTCAAAGCAGTATTTGCCCCATTTCTTGATATGTCCGAGGTACTGCTTTTGTGTTGACAGTCTTTGTGCGGATGTGATGAGATTCATAGTCCTGTCTGACAGCCCCATGCCGTGTAGTGGGTCTTTCAGACTCTACAAATCAACAAATCCATATTCTTATGGCATGGGTGACTGCCCTCAGTCACTGGATGAATTAGTAAATTTTGGCTATGTCCAATAAGGGAACATGGTTCTAACACCATCCCCTGTATTACCGAAACCACGGTTGAGTAGGCCAATCGGGTACTATGAGAATCCCAGATGCCGAATCTTGTTGAATTTTCCTTAGTACCCGATTGATGAGGCAGAACGGAGGAAATGCATAAAAACACCATTCCCCCCCCCCCCCCCCCCCCCCCCCCCCCCCAATGCAGTGAGAAAGCATCTGTAGCTTCTGCCCCGGGGTCTGGTTCCCAGGGCACATACCTTGGTAGTTGGTGCGCAAATTTTGATAATGTAATGGCCCAAATTGTGTGGCCAGGAATGTAGCCACAATCTTCCCAATTATCCGGGCTACCCGTCTAATGGAGGGTCTGTTGGTGTTAAGAAGCTTGCTGCAGTCCTCCTGTAGGGCTGCGGCTTTATCTATTGGTAAAGTTACTAACATATTGACCGTGTTAATGGTGAATGTATGTTCCACCTTTTAGTACCATGGTGGCCTCTGTTGGTTGCTTCATTGGTCTGTCAGAATGATCCATAAATTATTGAGTGACGCGTGTTAGCGCTCAGTAATTTGATTATGTAAAGGTCACGATATCATGTGGCTGGCACACACAGCCCCTAATGCCAATATTCTACCCTGCAAGCATCCCTTAAGGCTGTACCCTTCCTTACTGCAAAGTCACTGCCATGTGAACCAACCTTCTTCCTGCCTTAATTTAGTAAGTACCAGACTTCCTTAGTTACCAGTGGGTTTCTGTTTCCTTCTGGATCCCCGAGGCCGTGTGTTGTGGATGTATACATCTTCCAGCATAAGGCGATACCTTTGAGGACGATGTTTGGACGTCTAGGTGAGCTCCAGATTGGCTTCATCGTCCAACTCCTTGACCTTCTAGCTGGGTCACCTCCAAATAAAGGGTTTTGCTTGGAGGTTTGGGGTTAACGCAGGACCGCGTCAGTCCCGGTTGGATGTTCCAGGAGCATAAATAAATGGTTAGCACATTCATGGATTTACAATCCTCGGTGGCCAGCGACAGCTATGGTAATGTTAGCCTCACCAGTTGATAGCAAGCCACGTGGTCTATGCTAGCTTCTAATCTGGTTAATAGATCTTCCCCAGTTAGCTTTAACTTATCCCTGTTGATTTCCCCAGAAACATAAAACAGACACTCCCTTGTGACTGCCAGATGAGGATGGAATATGCCATCAATTTTGGCCTGCTAAATCCTTCATCTCAACATATAATTCCTGTATTTCTATCAGGAAATGACCAATAATGCACTCTATGACTTGGTGACTAAGAATGGCATCACCTCATAGTTACAGCAATATATCTATTACCTGTCCAGGACTTGACCCCAGCATTCTTCTGATAGAAGAGTCTGCTGGGGAGGGAGAAAGCATGATATAGCCCTATAGAAGGTGCTGCTTTCATCTCCTGTCATTCCCTCAAGCACTTCCCTGTAGTAATAGAAGTGAGGTACAGCCCTGTAAAAAGGTGCTGCCATGGGACTTACCCACTAGTGTGACTGAGGAGTGTATGAATAATGCGATGTAAAGCGCCTTGAGTATTCTAGAAAGGCGCTATATAAATCCCATCCATTATTATTATTATTATTATTAGAGGCTTTCTTCTTGGACCTGCATCCCTCCAACGAGGTATGTTCTCCCAGGTGTAGGTCCTGCAGTGCCAACGCGGTGCAGTGTTCACGGCCCCTGTGCCGTCAGTACTTCCCTGCGGCGCTGCAACTGCAATTCCAGCGCGGTGCAGTGCTCACGGGCACTGTGCCGCCCGCACACCGTTGGCCTGAGCGTCCCTCAGGGAGTTCCAACATGTTTCCTTTCACCCCAGACTCACTGGAGGTGAGTAGTTCTTCGGCCCGTTCAGGGTCTGCCCAGAACTGATCCTTCGTGTTCTCCTCTGATGAGGAAAAGACACTGTGCAGCCCCCGAGGGGTACCGCTGTGGGGCTTACTAGTTGCCCACTGTGGCAGCCTCCATCTCCCGGAGTCTGCCACGGAGGGTCTGCTGGGGGTGAGTAGTTTTGCGGCCCGTTCAGGGTCTGCCCAGAACTGATCCTCCGTGTTCTCCTCTGATGAGGAAGAGACAATGTGCAGCCCCCGAGGGGTACCGCTGTGGGGCTTATTGGTTGCCCACTGTGGCAGCCTCCATCTCCCCGAGTCTGCCACGGAGGATCTCCTTGAGCAACCGCCGACCCCGGTGCTCACGGGCACTGGTCGCTTGCGGTTGTTCTCCAGCCGGTCAAACTAGCTCCAATGCCCGTTAGCTCCAACCGCTCGGGCCGACCCCGGTGCTTACGGCACTGGTCCCTCACGGTTGCTGTGTAGCCGGTCAAACCGGCTCCAATGCTCTCAGTACTGGCCGCTCCCGGCTGCTCGTTTATCTCAGACCGCTGGGACCGACCCCGGTGCTCACGGCACTGGTCCCTCGCGGTAGTTCCGCAGCCGGTCAAACCGGCTCCAATGCCCTCAGCACTGGCCGCTCCCGGCTGCTCGTTAATCTTAAACCGCTGGGACCGACCCCGGTGCTCACGGCACTGGTCCCTCTGCGGTCGTTTTGCAGCCGGTCAGACCGGCTCCAATGCCCTCAGCACTGGCCGCTCCCGGCTGCCGTAGGGACCCCTCAGACCAACCCCGGTACTTACAGCACTGGTCCCTCGTGGTTGTTCCCTGTCCTCGAGCTGCTTCAACCGGCCCGGTAATCTCGGCACTGGCCGCTAGCGACTGCTCCAAGCCAGACTCGCTTGAGACTGGCATATGGGACGTCTTTTGCTTCGCTTCCCGCCCGGCCGAGAAGTGAATTTTGCCGGTGCGGGAGCGAAGTCAGGCACAGCTGTTTCCTCTCCGGAAGTTTCGCGTGCCGTTGCTGCTGCTGCCGGCTGCCCGCACTCCGCGGTTCTCCCCCGCCAGTTTTCCGCAGCCTTCATGGATCTGGTCCATGTCTCCACCTAAAAGGTAAGTGGAAGGAACGCAGAGTCTCTTACCTGCCTCCCGACTTTCAAATTCTCCACTAGGGGAACGTCGTTCCCCCTGCTGTGACTCGTTGCAATGCGTGTAGCGATATGACACGCATGCGTTGGAAGCGGGGTTCTTCACGTAGTCACTCACGTGACTCCGAAGTAAAATAGGTATGAAGCAGCAATGCATTTTGTGATTACTGAAATATTTCCAAGTTAAGGCTGTGGATCTCCCTTGGGGAGGGAGTGGATGCTATGTTTGACAACGGAACTACTGAGTGAGCACTTTTCTGCCACAAACTATGCCCGCTCCTTTCTGCTTGGGAGAGTCTATTCAGCAACGTCTGATGAAGGGTCCCGACTTGAAATGCTGCCTATCCATGTGCTCCAGAAATTCTCCTGTCCTGCTGAATTACTCCAGCACTATGCGTTCTAAACAACAACTCAGTTAGTTGTGGGAGCTGAATGGAAAACACACATAAGCTTGCACAAGGGAAATAATTTCAGTCTTTTAGTCAGATTTTAATAATCAATAATTTCAGTCAGATTTTCAACCTTGAAAATCCATTACAATTTTCTTGTAGCATTTTCAACTCTTGTTCACAACTAAAGGACCAGTTGGACCAGGATTCTCCAGGACATTCCCACTTCAAATCATGCAATGTTAATCAAACTTTCCTTGCCCAAAAGCTGCTTGTTTGCTGGGTGCTCAAACTCAACAGTTACTCCCTCTGTCTAGTTTATCATTGTTTCCCAGAACTATTGCAGTGAAGGAAACTCCTGGACTGTGGAGTCACTAGCCCCCTCTGTATCTGGATCCATGGACCACATGGACCCATAGACCACAATCAGTGAGGATAGTCTCCATGATAATTCTCAACAGCAGTGCCTTACAAGGATGCGTTGTCAGCCACTTACTATACTCCGGAAGTGGCGGCGCTGTCAACAGCTGCGGCTCGCCTGCAGTCCGTCTGTCTTTACTTTTTTTTGTTGTTTTTTTTGTCTTGTTTTGGTTAAGTTTTAGTTTGTTGGGTTGTGTTAGAGGGGGTGAAACATGTTCTCTGTCTCTTCCTTCGGGGGAATGCGACTTTTTCGTGTCGTATACCCCTTCTCTGCCTCCGTCTGCGCTGAGGCCTAATGGCGGAGCTGGCGGCCTCCAACCTGCGACCGACCCCGAGGCTCCGGAGGCAGAGCCAGCCAGGACTTACCAACGAGAGGCTGGCCGTCTTCGGGGCTAAGGCAGCGGTGGCCCGACTTGCTGGTGTGGCGTTCTGGCTTTCGGCGGCGGCCTGAAGCTGATGCAGCAGGGCTCGGAGCTGAGACTGCGGGACCCGGAGCTGGGGCAGCGGCCTGGAGCTGGGGCGGCTGCCCTGAGCTGGGGCAGCGGCCCGGAGCGGAGACCGCGGGACCCGGAGCGGAGACCGCGGGACCCGGAGCGGAGACTGCGGGACCCGGAGCGGTGACTGCAGGACCCGGAGCTGGGGCGGCGGCCCGGAGCGGAGACTGCGGGACCCGGAGCTGGGGCGGCGGCCCGGAGCGGAGACTGCGGGACCCGGAGCTGAGGCGGCGGCCGGGAGCGGAGACTGCGGGATCCGGAGCTGGGGCGGCGGCCCGGAGCGGAGACTGTGGGACCCGGAGCTGGTGCGGCGGCCTGGAGCTGGGGCGGCGGCCTGGAGCGGAGACTGCGGGACCCGGAGCTGGGGCTGCGGCCTGGAGCGAAGACTGCAGGACCTGGAGCTGGGGCGGCTGCCCAGAGCTGGGGCGGCTGCCCGGAGCTGATGCTGTGGCGGGCCGTCTCGGAGTGGAGACGGCGTTCCGGCTTTCGGCGGCGGCGACATCACCACGGAGGTCCGCTGGACTGGAGAGCGGCATCTTCGGCCTGGATCGATCGCCTCAGCGCAGAGGGAGAACAAGGAGGGAAGAGACGGAGACTAAGACTTTGCCTCCATCACAGTGAGGATGTGCTTGGTGAACTCACTGTGGTGGATGTTTAATTTGTGTTTATTGTATGTTTTGTTATTATTGATTCTGTGTATGACTGCAGGCAACATAATTTCGTTCAGACCGAAAGGTCTGAATGACAATAAAGGATCGATCGATCGATCTATCTATCTATCTATCTATCTATCTATCTATCTATCTATCTATCTATCTATCTATCTATCTATCTATCTATCTATCTATCTATCTATCTATCTATCTATCTATCTATCTATCTATCTATCTATCTATCTATCTATCTATCTATCTATCTATCTATCTATCTATCTATCTATCTATCTATTCTTATACACTCATGATTGTGTGGCCAGATTCTGCTTTAACTACTGCAGATCTGCCGATGACACCACCAGAGTGGGCCAGATTTCAATCAATGATGAGATGGAGTACAGGAAGGAGATAGAGAGCTTAATATCACGGTATCAAGGCAACAATCTCTCTCTCTATGTCAGCAAGATGAAAAGCTACTTATTGACCTCAGGGAGTGAGGTTGTGTACATGCCCCAGTCAACATCAATGGTGAAGGACTTCAATTTCCTGGGGGTAAATGTTACCAAAACCATGTCAGTCCACCCACCCCCCGTCCCCACATCAACTCTATCTAAACAGCATACTGCCTCCAGAAAGCAAACCAACATAATCAAGAACCATTTACACTGCAGCAGGCCCGTACAAAGCTTTTCAAAATTGGGGGTGGCATGACAGGATTACAAACATTTTATGTGAAATAATGTGCACGCAGCACACATCACAAGCGCAAAGCGTGAAGTCCCTCGCGGTCGTGTCCAAAACTCTGGGGTTTGAGATGCTCTCTGGTGCATTCTGAACCTTATTTTGGAGCATTTTTGCACCAAATTTATGACCAATATTTCAGAAATAATTATGGTTGAGTCACGAGTAATGAGTGGGTGGAATGGGATGATTGGGGTCATTGTTGTATACATTTTTTAAAGTCAAGAATTGAAGTTGTCCTTGTTTTAATAATCATGTTGTACTGTTGTAATATGTTATGTAAAATGTTATAAAGGAGAATGCAAAAACTGCAAATAAAATACTGTAAGTTTTTGCAGTAAAGAAAACATTTTTAGAAAATGTTTTGTGTGTTGATTTGATTGCCTGTTACTGTTAGACTGGTAGTGTGTGCAGTGCACCTTTAATGGTCCTCCTGACCTACCAACTTCACATCACATCAATTTCAACATGGAATAGTGATGTAAATACAACATTTAGTTCGACTTCAATTTCCATCACGAAAATTGAAGTCAAACTAAATGGTGCATTTACATTACTATGATCGCTTTCAAACTAACCTATTTTACTGTCATACTATTATAACAAATTCTAGTTCCATGATGGCTCATAAACACGATCACAAATCACATTTTGAATTCTCAAACACAATGTGATTGTGAATAATTGCAGCTGCCAAGTTTCACCGAGTATTTCCGTATTTTGATGGCTGAAAATCAGTATTTTGTTGGGGAAATCGGTATTTCTCACATAAATGCAATAGAACATATTACACAGAAACTGGATATTTGAACATCAAGATTTTGCATGCAACCTCATGTATTCTCAAACATCAGTATGTGAATTTTGATTCAATAACATATACAAATATATAATAACATAACATATACAATTCACAATTCATCATATAGCTTACCAAACAATCAAACATGCTGGCATGATGCTGCATAATCATTCAGGTTCTGTTGGTAAATGTCACATAAAGTTGAGTAGCATGGTAAGTACAATTTAAAAAAGTCACTCAGTGTTATTATTGTTGAGCCATGCTGACTAGCATGACTGGAATGAGTTCTTAGTTCACTGTCACTCAGCATTCAGCATGCTGGCATGATGCTGCAAAATCATTCAGGTGCTCCTGACGGTATATTGCCATTTACCACTTCTACTAATGCAAGGGCATTCGTTGGCCTTAGCCTATATGCCATCCCTGATTCCACGAATATAGCACCTCAGACCAAGTATCGCGTATCCTTTATTGTCATTCAGACTTTTCAGTCTGAATGAAATTTCATGCCTTGCAGTCATAACATAATAAAATAACAAAACACACAATAAACACAGATTTAACATCCACCACAGTGAGTTCACCAGGCACCTCCTCACTGTGATGGAAGGCAAAAGTCTTAAAGTCCTTGTCTCTTCCCTCTTTGTTCTCCCACTGCGCTGAGGCGATTCAGGCCTCCGATGTTGTGACCCTGCCGGGTGATGGTAAGCAAGTCCTGCGGCTGAATCCGAGCTCCGCGAACGGGCCGGTTCAAACTCGGCGGCACGGGGCGGTCGAAGCTGCCGAAGCTGCCGCCCTCCAGTCCAGCGGACAAAGCTGTTGTTGTGGGAGCTCCAGAAAAACGGGTCACCAACCTGTGACCTGCGAGCTCCCAATGATGTCATCCACTGGGCCCGCAGCCAAGCCTCCGAAGTCGGGTCGCCGCCGCAACGCCACCACAGCCCCGAGGTCGGGTCGCCGCCGCCGCAACGCCTCCACTATCTAGCATGGCAGTCCTCAGTTTGTTAATGCTGTCAAAGCATGTGTCGTTCCGCAGTACACTGTTGTAGGTGGCCCTAATACCTCTTCTTGCAGTACCTCTTTGGTCTCCCAAAGTGTGACTTCATCTTTAATGGCAGTCCTCAGTTCGTTGACACTGTCCAAAGCCTGTGTCATTCCGCAGCTTGTACACTGATGTAGGTGGCACGACTTCTACCTCTTCTTGCAGTGCTCTGTTTGGGCTCCCAAAGTGTGAGGGGATTGGCAGGCAGTTCAGGGTTCCTCTCACAGACTTTGACAACACTCTTGGCAGATCAGCATATATTGCCATTTAGCCATAAATCACATTTTCTTGGTCCATTTTCTGAGAATGTAACTGTGCAAAGCTAGTCACCACTTTGTCCAAGTCATAGGCAAAGTCATAATGAATGTACATTAAGGCAAGTGCAGACAGCCTGTCATTGCTCATGGAAGTCCTGGTGTAGTGATGCACGCGACGGACACTCGTGGCACGCCTGCATATATTGCCATTTAGCCATGAATCATGTTTTCTAGTTCCATTTTCGAAGAATGTAACTGCGCAAACCTCGTCATGACTTTGTACAAGTTATGGGCAAAGCATAGTGAATGTGGATTAAGGCGATTGCTCATGGAATTCCTGGTCTTTGCTTCTTCGTGGATGTGAAAAAGTGGTTGTCCTCGTTGGCTGGATCAAAGTAAGATGCCGAGCGAGATCATACCCACTGCAAGCATGCCACCCGAGGCGAGCGTCTCTCTGCCGCTCAGGCTCCTGACCAAAGGTCCCAGCTACCTCCGCAGTCAAATGGAGGGGGACAGGTGAGGTCAGCAGAGCACAGTGGAGAGACTGGCTGTCAACAAGGCAAGTACACGAAAAGCCAGACGGCGAGGGGGTGCAAAGTGGCGCCCAATGGTTTGGGCAGCTCTGCCTCCAAGGAAGGCAGCAGCAGCAGTAGCAGGGCCAGCAGCAACACGAAGACGTACCTGGCCTCCAGCAGAGCGGGCAGCTGGTGCTCCCGCCTGACATTGTGCATCGCTTCAGCTCCAAGAGGCAGCTCAGGCCCGACTCGTTGGTCATGTACCGGTAGATGTGCGAGTTCATGCAGGGAGCGGCGGCCACCAGCAGCGCCCGCAGTTTCAAGGGCAGTGGCAGCCTGGTCCGTTAGCTTCTGCCCTGCTGTAGCGGCCAGGGTGACAAGCAGCAGGGTACGGCAACGGGAGCAGCAACGTGGGAAGGGGGACATTTAGCAGAGGGTACAGCACCCCACGGTACACAAGTAACCACACCAGCAGCACTCCAGGGTTCACAAGTAACCACACCAGCACCACCCCAGGGGGCACAAGTAACCACACCAGCAGCACTCCAGGGAGAAACAGCAGCCTCGCCAGCAACACCCTACGTGGCACAAGTAACTATACCAGCAGCACTCAAGGGTGCACAAGTAACCACTTCAGAAGTGCCCCACAAAGTACCACTCGCCATGCCAGCAGCATCCCAGGGGGCACATGTAACCACATCAGCAGCACTCCAGGGAGAAACAGCAGCCTCGCCAGCACCACCCCAGGGGGCACAAGTAACCACGGCAGCGGCGCCCCGAGAAGCAGCAGCAGGTCGTCCCAAGGAGCCGCTCAAGCGGTGGGTTGGTGAAGGTGGATTGCGGCGCTCGCACTCCAACCTCAGCTGCCTCTTCTCCCGGGCCCATACGGGCTTGGACAGTTTCTACGAGCACTGTGGACTCGAGCCCGAGGTGATCGAGAACCTGGCCTGGGAGAGGTTTGCCGCCTTCGAAAGCCTTGCCATCAAGTTTCGCACTGCCCAGACTCGGAGAGCGAGCCGTCCCGGCACAGCAGCAGCGATAGTGAAAACGAGCCACTCCGGGGGAAGAACAAGCCCCTGCCCTCTGCCCTCTTGGTCATCGAGCGCAACGCCAGGGTCATCCAGTGGCTGTACGACTGCAAGAGGGCCAAGGAGCCCAAAGGCAAGGCTCCCTCTGTCCTGGGGTAGAATAAAAAATATTGTGCCCCTATTTTCTTTACTCTGGATTTTTTTTCTCTGGAAAAAAAAGGGGGTTCGGACGGCCATGTGCAGTCATTCCCTCTGCTCCTCTCTCCCATTGGTCAGAAGAGACAAAAGCTTGAAAGCACATACCATCAGATTCAACAACAGCTTCTTCCCTACTGTTATCAGACTACTGTATGGTCCTCTCATAACCCCAGAGTATGGCCCTGAAATTCCAGCCTAAACTTTTAAAATCTCTTCCCTGCACGGGAGATCCGACCTTTTCCCTGTCGGATCTTCGTTGTCGTTGGGGCCTAGTACCGTGGAGCGGCCTCCAACCGGAACGACCTGGGGGCTCCAGGCACGGAGCCTGCGGAGCTGCGGACTTACCATCGTGGGGCTGGCCGGCCTCGGAGCATGGGGAGCGGTGATGGCTCACTGCTGCGGCCCGACTCCGGAGTTCGGAGGCTCCTGCCACAGGACTGTGATATCGGGAGCTCGCGGGTGCCTGGCGGGAGACCGCTTTTTGGAGCGCCCGCAACGCAACTTCTCCAGTCCGTGTCGCGGGGTTGGAACGACCTGGAGCGGGGCCGTACATCGCCCGGCGTGGCTTTAATGGCCACGGGACATTCCAACGCCCGCCGGGGGCTCCAACTTTGAGACATTTAGACCTGGAGCGGGGCCGTACATCGCCCGGCGCGGCCTTAATGGCCGTGGGACTTACCATCGCCCACCTGGAGCTTCAACATCGGGAGAAAAATGGTGCACAGGGGAGAGAAAATACTTTGCCGTCCATCACAGTGAGGAGGAGATTCACTGTGATGGATGTTTGTGTGAATTGAATTATTTGTGTGTCTTGTAGGAATTGTTTTGCTTGTATGGCTATAGAAACAGAGTTTCGTTTGAGCCCACTGAGGTTGAAATGACATTGAATAAATTATTGTAATATTTTTGTATAAAAAAATAATTTATTTAATTTCAACACGATACAAAAACAAAACAAAATAAAACCGTGGTGACATACCCACCACCATGTTACAAAATCATCAAACAATTATGTAACGAATATTCTAATAACTACTATACAACCCCGGTAAAGGGGCAAGCATCTGGCTCGGTCAAAGCCCTCTTCCGCCTGGCGCCGTGACTCGCGAATAGCCAACTTGGCCAGGCCTAGGAGCAACCCAACCAGGACATCTTCAGCCCTGCCTACTCCCTAGGTCCCGTCACCAGTCCTTCGATCACTGACAACAGAGCCACTCCTCCCCTTGTGGACCCTAGGTGGAGTGGCGGTGCTCCTTGCCCTCTGGACCCTGGCTACAAGGGACGCTCCACTGGTCCCTACTGATCTCCCTGTTGGCAGGAACCTAATGAATCTAAAGAGAACCAGTCAGGGTAAACAGGGATTTAAAAAAAAATCTGGCACAATCAGGAATAACATCTAATCTCCCAGTAATTATTCCCTGTATTCAGTTGCATGAAATTCATCAATTCTAACCAGGGGTTTGCAATTCAACAATGGCAATTTGCAATTTTTCTATTATAATTGCAGCATTTTTCTCGAAATTAGGTTTGCAATGTAACTGCTGTAATTTGAGTTCAACACCCTTAATGAAGTTTACAGATTATCTATTTACAGTACAATTATCCACTCGATCAGAACTTGCAATTTATTTATTGTTGTTTGCAGTTTATCTACTTTAAACAGGGACCTCCACCTAATCTATGTTATTTTGTGTAGACGCTTGATCTACCAGAATTGGTGATTTATTGATTGTAATCAGGATTTGTAACTTTTACACTGCAATATGCAACTTTTCTACTGGGGCTTGCAGCTTATCCACTGTAAAATTCAGTTTAGATAATGTAATTAGAGATTTGTGACACTTTCTGGAAAATGTAACTAATCTACTGTAAAATTTAGAATGTAATTAAGGATTTGCAACATATTTTATGCAATATGCATCTTATCTACTGTGGTGAGAAATTTGCAACTCAGTATTGCAGTGAATACGTAAAAAAATCACTCTCTAATTTTCAGCTAAAGACATTTAATATCAAGCGGGAGATATCTTCTGTGCTCCTCTGTCGTCAAATAAGTATAAGCTTTAGCCCACCAGGTGTGGTATTTCAAGGGATATTTGTTGGGGAATTTCCCATGACCTGTCCTAAGGCCAATTTGCGTTTCGTTCATGGATCTTTGAAATATTGCCATAAGCACTTTGCATATTTAATCGTGCCATAAACCACAAATGAGGTCACTTATGTGGATATTTATGTCCTGAGAGAAGATGTTAACCCAATTTGGGATCTTTGACATTAGCAAATTTGTCATGTGCAACCTGCGAACAAACAAGTTGCTTGGCAAATATTTATTTAAGCTAAAGGCACTAGACAAAGGGTGCAGTTTTCTGACCTTTTCAGAGTTGTTTTTTATTAGGAGCAACACTAGCAAGTTTGCGGATGACACAACGCTGGGTGGCAGTGTGAACTGTGAAGAGGATGTTGGGAGGTTGCAGGGTGACCTGGACAGTTTGAGTGAGTGGGCAGATGCGTGGCCGATGCAGTATAATATAGATAAATGTGAGGTTATCCACTTTGACGGCAAAAACAAGAGGGCAGATTATTATCTCAATGGGGTTAGGTTAGGTAAGGGGGAGGTGCAGCGAGACCTGGGTGTCCTTGTACTGAAAGTTGGCTTACAGGTACAGCAGGCAGTGAAGAAAGCTAATGGAATGTTGGCCTTCATAACAAGAGGATTTCAGTATAGGAGTAAAGAGGTTCTTCTGCAGTTGTATAGGGCTCTGGTGAGACCACATCTGCAGTATTGTGTACAGTTTTGGTCCTAATTTGAGGAAGGACATCTTTGTGATTGAAGCAGTGCAGCGTAGGTTCACGAGATTGATCCCTGGGCGGGAACTGTCATATGAGGAAAGATTGAAAAGACTAGGCTTATATTCACTGGAGTTTAGAAGGATGAGGTGGGATCTTATAGAAACATATAAAATTATAAAAGGACTGGACAAGCTAGATGCAGGAAAAATGTTCCCAATGTTGGGCGAGTCCAGAACCAGGGGCCACAGTCTTAGAATAAAGGGGAGATCATTTAAGACTGAGATGAGAAAAAACTTTTTCACGCAGAGAGTTGTGAATTTATGGAATTCCCTGCCACAGAGGGCAGTGGAGGCCAAGTCACTGGATGGATTTAAGCGAGTTAGATAGAGCTCTAGGGGCTAGTGGAGTCAAGGGATATGGGGAGAAGGCAGGCACGGGTTATTGATAGGGGACGATCAGCCATGATCACAATGAATGGCGGTGCTGGCTCGAAGGGCCAAATAGCCTCCTCCTGCACCTATTTTCCATGTTTCTATGTTTTGCAGGATCACTTGGCGTGCATGATGCTGAATGAGGGAATTAAAAGAAAATTCACTGGCGTGTAGAACCTTCCCAAGAGGTGATAAGCCAGAAAATCATTCAATGCTTCCATCTACACTTCATGCTGCCATGGCAAGGCCAGCAGCATAATCAAGGACATAATATAATAAGATGCATATTACAGAAAATAAGTTGCAAATCCTTAATTACATTCTGTAAGATTAATTTTATAGTAGGTTAGTTACATTTTACAGAAAATGTCACAAATTTCTAATTACATTATCTAAACTGAATTGTACGGTGGATATGCTGCAAGTAGCAATGTTACAAAATTTTGAGATTTAAAAAATCATGTCTGCAATTTATCCTATCAGATAAAGCATAAAAATAAGTTTAATTTGACACCTGATTCACTTTCATATCAAGAGTATTAAAAAAGTTATGGCCATTTTCATACTGAAATTAGCATCTTGTTCCCTATTGCTTTTCCATTGACTTAACTCAAAAGCTGTGATCAAGGACAGTCAAAAGCCCATAACTTTCTTAAAGATTAAGAGAGCTGAATGAAATTTTCAGTTATTATAGATTGAAATATTCTGAAACAAATATGAAACAATCTTACTTGGATGACCTGAAATTAAAGCATATAATTAGTTAGTTACCCAATTGTAGCTAATTACATAATTCAATTACTAGATCTAGACATCTATCCATTTCTTAAGAAAAAGTTATCATTTTTAAATAACCTAAGTGTTCAAATACCATTCACACAATAATTCACAATATAACATGATTTTAAAATCTCATGGTCATGAATTTATAGGCCAAATGGAAGGAATTTAGTTTTAATTCTCGTAAATTAATGGCCATTTTAATCATCTTGCGAGTGGGTTTTTGTGGAGCGCGCTGGTTTGGAACGTTGCAGTTGCAGTGAATTTAAACCCCATATTGGCAGGAAAAATACTGCCGGTTCGTATATATACATATTGGCATTTTCGCGACGTGAAATTTTGATTAAAGGCATCCTTAGAAGCAAGTTTATATATAAAATAAACGGCTTTCCTTTACCTGTCCCGTACATGAAATCCGTCCCCGTTGTCGGCGTTGACGGCTTTAGAAGATTATTTTTAATTTACTCCTGTTCGTAAAATATTCAGTGCAGTTTAAAAGAAACTAAATAAAACGGCAGTTGAAGCGATTAATCTTTAGCAGCTAAACAGCCTGACAGAAATCTATTTGATCAGGCTGGAGAAACAAGGCATTTTGAATTGAATTGAATTTGAATTGATTTTATTAGGGACAGTGCATATTAATAAACATTTGCATGTAATATGCAAGATTGTAGCCAGTAGCTAATTTCCATCTTTAGTCCCAACACAAGGTAAACACATCCCAAACAAGGTAAAAACAAAAGACAAAAACAAAAACAAAACAAAAAATAAAGTAAAAAAGTAGCAATAAAAGAGTACCATAGGATAATTTTAAGGTAGATTATGATTGCAATTTTGATTTTGATTTTAAACCCGCCCCCCTCTCAAAGGCGCCAAAGTCGTGCACACGGGCAGCGACAGAACTGCAGCGCCACTGAAGGTAAGTTTTGTAACATACCTACTGCAAGTCTCAGAAAAAAAATTGCATATTGCAATATAAAAGTTCCAAACCTGGTCACTTCCACATGTCCCCTCTCCCATCAGGCAAGAGGTACAGAAGTGTGGAAGCCATATCTCCTGATTCAGGGACAGTTTCTTCCCAGCTGTCATCAGGCATCTGAAGCATCCTATCAACCAGAGAGTGGTCCTGAGCTATGATGTACCTCATTGGATGCCCTTGGACCTTTTAAAATCAAACTTTACGATTTTATCCTGTTCTATACGTTATTCCTTTTATCCTGTATCTGTATACTATGGACGGCTTGATTGTAATCATGTATAGTGTTTCTGCTGATGCATAGCACGCAACAAATAGCTTTTCACTGTACATTGGTACTCATGACAATAAACTAAACTAAATTTAACTAAACAATATTTGTGTGCCAAGGAGGTAAATTAAATCACATCATATAGAGCCTAGAGTATGTTGTATTGGGGAGAACGTAATGTTTAGGTTAGTTTATACTGCACAAAAACAGGCCCTTCGGTCACTGAGTCCACACCGACCCGTGATCCCCGCATACTATCGCTATCCTAGGGATAGGGACAATTAAAAATGTTGCTGAAACCAATTAAGCTACAAACCTGTTCATCTTTGGAGTGTGGGAGGATACCCGGAGAAAACTCATGCAGGTCACGGGGAGAACGTACAAACGCCGTACAGAGAGCCTCCACAGTCAGGATCAAACTTGAGTCTCTGGCGCTGTAAGGCAGCAACCCTACCAATAAGGTAGCAACTCTCCTGCTGCGCCACCGTGCTGCCCAGAAGTTGATATTCTTAGAAATGGTGTTGAATGATAAAATGCCTTTTGAGATTAGTTGAAGTTAACATAATGTTTGGCACTGACATAGTGGGCTGAAAGATCTATTCTCTGCGGTACTGTTATATTTTTATGTTTTATGAGATATTAAGAGAATATCAAGAAAATTCTTCAAAGCACACTTATTTGCCGTATTGACTTTTATTTATTTATTAATGGGATTTGTATGTTGGAATGACAAGATTTCTTGTCTGGCCCAAATTTGGAGACAGTTGGGACTCAATAGTGGGTCCGAACTGTTCATTTATCTGTCAACAAAAAGTGTTGCACATGTTTAATTTGCTGGAGAGCAGCAAATAAAGCAAATGCTTTATTAAAGTGGCGGTGGAATGTCTCGAGGAAGGGTCCATTGGGCAAATTTCCCTGGAGGTCACCATAAAAAGCCTGTGGAGAGAAGTAGCAAGCAGACGAGAGAAGCAGATCAGTCTTCAGCAGCAAGGAGTCAACACGACTGTGTGTACCATATGGTACTTTGAAAGAGGGATCTGATGTTCATTTGAACAAAAAATATGAGGCAGCAGGTTTCTGTAGTGTTAGCATGGCAAAGTACCCCAGTGCAAATGCACTGCATGAGGTGGATGATGAGAAAGTCAGTATGGAGTGAGGTGAATGAAACTGCACAAATCCTGAGCTGCAGTAGCTGATGTAGGTTCATTAAATGCCTCGTATTTTGTTGGTTCTCATGCTTGATCAATGGTGTTTAATTATTAATGTTTTATTATTATTAATGTTTAGTGTTTTCTGAGTCATTCGTAACTGTCACTGTATGTCATGTTGTTACTTGTGGGCGGAGCACCAAGGCAAATTCCTTGTATGTGAATACTTGGCCAATAAACTTACTTACTTAAAGCATGGAGAATGTGTGTGTGGAACTGCTGAATGCAGTTACAGCCAAAGAACCTACATTGTAAATAAACCAGCGAGACAGAGCACAAATGTGGAGAGCCATTGAAGGGATTGAGGTTAGAAAATGTTATTACATATCTGGGAAAATATTGAAGGCCATGTATAATTTGAACTGTTGTAGCAGTTGGCATGTAGTGTCAATTTGGTGTTATGGTTGTTTATTGGAAAGTATGTTGCACAATCTATTTATGATTATATGTAGTGAAACTTATAATTCCAGTAATCATCTATTTTAGCAATGTTGCAATGCTTATATCTGTGGGCCAGATGCAATGGAGAACTCTCTCCTTCAAAAAGTGCCTTCATACATTTTTTACAAATGTTTCTCTAGTATTTTACAAATATTTCTCTAGTATCTCTAGTTGGATGATCAGCCATGAAGTTGGATGATCAGCCATGAAGTTGGATGATCAGCCATGATCATATTGAATGGCGGTGCAGGCTCAAAGGGCCGAATGGCCTACTCCTGCACCTATTTGCTATGTTTCTATGTTTCTATTATCAGAACTAGCAATGGATACTGTCGTGATGTTAAGCTCTGATCAATTTTAGAGTCAGGAAGACTGAACTGTGAGTACATTTATGATTATATATATTTGTGTATCTGTTGATGGTTGTTACATAGGGTAGTTTTTTTAGGTTGAGCCCGTGTGGTTTATATGAATATGAGTGTATCTTTAATAATAATGTGTACCATGCAGTATGGTTTGTGATATATTAACGTTGAGTGCTGACTGCTTCAATAAAGGATGCTTTGTTGGTAGCTGTTTCCTTGTTAATTGTCTCAGTGGACAATAACACAAATGACCTTACAGCCACTGTCAAAGTCAAAAACAAGTCTATTACATGATAAAAGGCTTGTTTCTAGATGCTCCTGAGAGTTCTACTCTGCTGATTGATTGCACAACTTCTATTTTTCTGCAGAAACTCCAGGATGAGGCCTGCTTGTGAGGAAAACTTGTAGAGTGGACACAAATACTCAGTGAATCTGACTATTTTCAAATGGCCTTTCTTCACCAGGGAACAGTTTAATAGCTGATGTTAATTGCAGAACCATGCACCAATAATGATGATGACCCGATCATCTATTTTAGCAATGTTGCAATGTGGGCCAAATGCAATGCAGAACTCTCTCCTTCAAAATGTGCTTTCAAACATTTTTTACATTCACGACAGGTTATTATTATCTGTTGTGAAAAATGGAGAAACAATAAAAGATTCAGTGATAACAAAATGAGTCAGTATAGCAGGAAATAAATTAACTTCATTATTGCTTGTTATTTGAGTAGAATGAATTACCTGTTTGTGAAAAGCCAATAAAGATTTATTTCTGTTGAATTCAATAACCCAATCTGAATAAGGATTGGAGCTGCCCTGTGAAAGTAAAGCACTTTGTTTTAATAATTTACTGCACAAGTAGTGGCAATGAAAATTAATCTCAAGGATCAGGTCAGATGTTGGATTCTTTACTGTTTTGCTGTAGTTTCTTCAGGCCAGTCAAATCTGGGTGCTCGTCCATTACACGACTGAATGATTCTGCCAACTGAGGCAGAAATGAGCACGTGGATACACATAGTGCCATGTCTGCATTTCCTGATTTACATTTTGTTGATTATATGTAATTGAGCCCTTCCCTTGCTGCTGGAAAGGCCATCAGAAAGTTACACAGAGCAGAAGCTCCTTCCAATGACCCGTGGATTGTTTCCTGATTTACACTGGTGCTATAGTTCTCTGAAATGACACTGGGCCTTTGTTCCTGCAGCCTTGTGACTGAATTGAGCTGTGTGTGTAAATCCGACAGGTGTCTGCTTCTGCACCATTTATGCTGAATGCCATGAAACCATGATAAAAGTGAGGTCAAGTCTTTGTGAAGAAGCGTTTTCTGTTATTATTTGCAAGATTACAAGAAGGGCATTTGGATCAACTTATAGATCTAGAAATGTACAAAAAACTGTCCCATTTTAGCATTCATTTGTTTCTGTGTAGAATCCAAGATTTTTGTCCAAGATTCCCTGGTGAGTGAATCTTTGAACTGAGTATCATTCCTAGATTTGCCTTATACAACATCAATGCCAGTTACATTTATTTGGCAACTTAAATGTAGAAAAATATGCCATTGTATTGTATATAAATCAGTGCACCATTTTATAACTTTTCTACTTATTTTGTAGTAATATTCCAGATGGGTTTTTTTTCTATTTCTGCAAGTATCTCACACACAACTGAGGATTTGAGTTATGCCTGTAACTCAGTGGCAATATTAAAATGTAACCTGCCTCAAAATGCCTCAAGTCCACCTAATGTTAAGATAGATCTTATTTCATAAATATCTTTAATTCATGCCTGCCTGTGATCAGAGGGAGATTATAACAAAAGTTATGGGGAAAGTTGTCATTAACTGCTATCTGGCCATTTCCCCTTGTATTCAACCTCCCAAAGTGCAACACCTCACACTTGCTCGGGTTAAACTCCATTTGACATTTCTCCTCTCATTTCTGTAAATGATCTATATCCCACTGTATCTTCTGACACACCTTCCTCACTGTCTGCAAATCCTCCAATTTTGTCATCAGCAAACTTACTTATCGCATATATATCACAAACGGCAAAGGTTTCAGCACAGATCCCTGTGGATCTCCACTGATCACAGAGTGGTACTACCTTCTCCCCGATCACCCTCTTATTTTTAACATACATATAAAAAGCCGGGATTTCTTTAATCAAATTCACCAATGACATTTCATGCCCCCTTCTGGTCCTTCTAATCACTTGCTTGAGTTATTTCCTAGTCGCTTTATATTCCTAATAAGCCACATCTGATGTCACCTTATTATACCTGAGATATATTTCCCTTTTCTTCCTGACCAAATTTACAACCTCCTTGCTCATCCATGGTTCCCTTACCTTGCCGTCCTTATCGGGTGGCACCACCAGCAGTGGCTGTCTCGCCAACAGTCTGTCCGTCCTTTCTTCTTTTTGTTATTTTTAGTATGTGTTAAAAGTATGTTTTAGTGTTCCTTGGTTTGTTTTATCTGGTTTGGGGAAACTTTTTTCAATCTCTTACTTCGAAGGAGATGCAATATTTTTCGGTATTGTATCTCCGTCCCCAATGTGGCCTAACATCGTGGAGTTGGCGGCCTTTCCTGGAGACCGACGGGCGCTCCAAGCCGCGGGACATTAACATCGCGGATCTGGCAATCCCTTTGCTGGGGATCGAAGCTCCAACCCGATGCGGGAGTGTCGATCACCCCAACGGGGGCTTCGATCGTCGGCTGCAGGGGCTTTGATCGCCCTGACTGCAGATGGTTTGACTGCCCTGACCATGGGAGAACAAAGAGGAAGAAGATTGAACTTTATTGCCTTCCATCACAGTGAGGAATGTGGAATCCACTGTGATGGGTGTTTATGTTAACTTTTATGTGGCTGTGGGTCTTGTTGCTTTTCATTTAGTATGGCGATATGGTAACTCAATTTTCACTGTACTTTAATTGGTACATGTGACAATCGTGTGCGGACGTGGCCCCTACGGATGAGAAGCCGAAGCAAAGAAGTCGAAGCCAAAGAACCGAATGGAAACGAGGCCGAAACGCCAATAAACCGAAAGTGTACGAAGACGACACGCCTACTAACCGAAAGGATGGGACACCTGAATGCAAACTAACCGAAAGGGCGGGACGCCTAAAAGCCAACGAACCGAAAAGACGCGTCGCCTAAAAGCAAACTTACCGAATTGCCGCTCTGTAGAAACGCCACCTACCCGAAAGGCGGCGTCGCCTACAAGCCAAAGGACCGACTGCCGCTCAACAGAAACGTCCAATAATGGACATGACGTTGGCGGGGGGCGGGAGTTGTCAGCGATTGGTCCAGCCCCCGCATCCATCACATCACTGTGAAGGGATGAACATTATCCCAAACCTCCGCTCCACCCGACCCGCAGCCCGCGGAGGGTGGCCGTGGGAGAGTGGGGGCTGTCCCGAGGGATGCGCACCTTCGGCCGCTTTCAACTTGGTGCTTGGGTTCAGATTGCCCAGTCACCTATGACTTGTGTGAGAAAAGGACCCCCACGCTCCTGTCTCCCCTTCTCTCTCTCCCCCCCTCTTCTCTCTCTCCTCCTCTCTCTCCACTCTTCTCTCTCTCCCTCTTCTCTCTCCCCTCTTCTCTCTCTCCTCTTCTCTCTCTCCTCCTCTCTCTCCCCTCTTCTCTCTCTCCCCGTCTCTCTCCCCTCTTCTCTCTCTCCCCGTCTCTCTCTCCCTTCTCTCTCTCTCCCCCTCTCTCTCTCCCTTCTCTCTCTCCACCTCTCTCCCTTTTCTCTCCCCCCTTCTCTCTCTCCTCCTCTCTCTTCCCTTCCTCTCTATCCCCTCTCTCTCCCTCTCTCTCCTCTCTCTCTCTCCCCCTCTCTCCCCCTTTCTCTATCCCGTCTCTATCCCCTCTCTCTCCCGCTCTCTCTCCCTTCTCTCTCCCCCCTTCTCTCTTTCTCAAACCCTTCTCTCTCTCCCCCTTCTCTCTCTCCCCTTCTCTCTCTCCTCCTTTCTCTCCACTCTTCTCTCTCTCCTCCTCTCTCTCCCCTCTTCTCTTTATCCTCTTCTCTCCCTCCTCTTCTCTCTCTCCTCTCTCTCTCTCTCTCCTCCTTCTCTCTCTCTCTCTCTCCCCCTCTCTCTCTCCCCTTCTCTCTCTCCACCAGCGGGAGCGTCCCACAGTCACTGACCGCGATGCACTGCCATCGGACCCCAACCCCCACACAGTGATGTGATGGACACGGGGGTCTGGACCAATCGCTGACAAGTCCCGCCCCCCGGCAACGTCATGTCCGTTATTGGACGTTTCTGTTGAGCGGCAGTCGGTCCTTGGGCCTGTGGACGACGCTGCCTTTCGGGTAAGTGGCGTTTCGACAGAGCGGCCATTTGGTAAGTTTACTTTTAGGCGACGCAGCTTTTCGGTTTGTTGGCTTTTAGGCGTCCCGCCCTTTCGGTTAGTAGGCGTTTCGTCTTCGTACTCTTTCGGTTTATTGGCGTTTCGGCCTCGTTCCCATTCAGTTCTTTGGCTTCGACTTCTTTGCTTCGGCTTCTCGTCCGTCGGCGCCACATCCGGGTACCTGTGACAATAAACTGACCTTGAAACCTTGAACCTTGACCTTATCACTGGGAGGGAATGCGGAGAAAAATAACAGCATTGAAAAATTACAGATTTAAACTTTGAAATGATTCTTTAAAATGGACTTTTAACGGCATTGGTCCCCACATTTATTGATGCAGTAGCCTCTGTAAGAGACTTGTTCTCACAAAATAGTCAATGCCTACCTCCCTAGGTACAAGCAAGTCATGGCTAAAGGTATCAGGGGGTATGGGGAGAAGGCAGGTACAGGATACTGAGTTGGATGATCAGCCATGATCATATTGAATGGCGGTGCAGGCTCGAAGGGCCAAATGGCCTACTCCTGCACCTAATTTCTATGTTTCTATGTGATGTTACATCCCTAACATCCTGCTTGCTGCCTTTCACATCCTGGAGAAAAAACACAATGAAAAACAGCCATTGTACCTCCAGCCCCTGTTCTCATCCTAATAAACATTTGATTTTTAAAAGTACTAAAGGACATTACTGCAAAACCGGCTGCAATAAACATCTTTAAATGGAGATACAAACTTGAGCTGCATTCAAAAAATAAATAGTATTCACACTCTAATGATAACTTGTACTGCAACATCACCTCTGATATTTCTCAAAAGCAATAACCAATACAGGAAAATGGAGAAACAGAAGGGACGAGCTGTCAGGGCTCTGTGGCCAGCTCCACCATTCCACACAGTCATGCTGATCCACTTCAGTTTCCCTGTATACTGAGTCTGAAGAAGGGTTTCGGCCTGAAATGTTGCCTATTTCCTTCGCTCCATAGATGCTGCTGCACCCGCTGAGTTTCTCCAGCATTTTTGTGTACCTTCCCTGTATACCTGGATCCCTTTAGCATCAAGAAACATTTCTGTCCTTGTATATATTTAATGCCTTGCACTTCTCTGCCTTCTGTGCTGGAGAAATCCATAGGTTCACTACCACCTCATTAATACAATTTATCCTAATCTTGGACCTTATTCACTTTTCCTTGGTGATCTGACACTGCTTTTGAACTCTCGAGACATGGAATATCATTACTGTATCCATCTATCCTGTGCACATTACCAAACTATTAATCAAGTTTCTTGCAATTAATATTTTGTAGCAATCTTACAAAACTTAAGTAGCAATGAAAAGCTCAGATTTTTGACAAGATTTTTTACAGCGATTAGTACGGGTATCGGGAGTTATGGGGAGTTATGGGGAGAAGCAGGAACGGGGTACTGATTTTAGATGATCTGCCATGATCATATTGAATGGCGGTGCTGGCTCGAAAAGCCGAATGGCCTCCTCCTGCACCTATTTTTCTATGTTTCTATGTTGCTAAGGCAGGAGAATATGGTTAGGAGGGAGATATAGATCAGCCATGATTGAATGGCGTAGCAGACGATGGGCCGAATGGCTTAATTCTGCTCCTATCACTTATGACCTTATGAAAGTGTACAGATATTTTATTTTTGATACAGGAGGGCTGGGAAATCCGTAAAACATTTTACTGAAGCAATCAGGTTAGAGTTGTTGGAAACTATCGTCAGATAACCCATGAGCTTGTGTGGAATGTTCTTCATTGTGTGTTATTGCGAAAGAGCAGGTTAATGAATTGAATGACTGTATGTGAGTCTTGTCATATCGGTTGTCCTTATGTTCACCTTTCAGTGAACTCAAGCAGCTTAATGAGTCATTCATCTCACTGTCTCTTTGTTTAATTTGTCTCCAATGACATTGAAGGACAGGCATAAATAGCATTCGCCCTGATTCAGCAGATCACATCACATCAGTTTTCTTTGTAACTATGGTTCCCAATACCTATTTGTTTATTTGACCAAACAAGAATGAAATGTTACTAGTAAATGATATCTTCCTAAAATCTCTGATCAGAATTTACCTTCATTATTTTCTTGATAATCCAATGGAAACCATGGGCCATTGGAGCTTCCATTTGAATAAAAACATGTATTTCAATAAAGAGCAAATAAGCAACAGATCCAACTGTGTGAAAAGCTGCACCATACCCTAATATGTGAATGTTCAGATGGTGTGTTAAAGCATAAATCCTGTAGTTAGTGCATGGGAACTGAGTGAATGTCCTTCCGTTTTTAATACGCTCTGCCTACTTTCTCAATGGATAGTTTGGCTGGGGTTGCATTAAATTGAAGTTAATCTGCTGGTAATTCTACTGAGGTGGCTTCTCTTGTGAGTGCATTTGTTTTTCTGCACAGCCCTGCAGTTCATCATGTGAAGAAGGATGTTTTGCATTCTATTGCAATGCAAGGACATAATATATGGACAAAGTGAAGGCAGATTTCTTGGTCCACCAAGGCCTACTAGATCTCCCAGTTGCTAACCATCCCCAAATCACCACTCTATATTTACTCATCTTCTCACCCCCATATTGAACTTCCTGTCCTGGCCTCCTCCATTGCCAAAGTGAGGCCACAATCAAACTGGAGGAACAGCACCTCAGATTCTGCAAGGGTAGCTTATAACCCAATGGTATGAACATTGAATTCTCCAATTTTAGGTGACCTTTAACCCCCCCTATATTCCTTCCTCTAGTTTCACAATTCACACCTGATTTTATTTCTGGCCTCTTTCCAACCATATACCTATCAAAACCCCTCCTCATCTGTGTCCACATATTACCTGCCATGCTCTATCCTGCCCCTCCTCTCTTCCAGCTTTCTTCCCCACCACATCTACAATTACTTTGAAGAAGGATCTTGACCCAAAACGTCATTTATTCATGTTCTCCAGAGACGCAGTTTGACCCATTGAGCTTCTCCAGTACTTTGTATCCTTTTACCAGGATGATGCCTGGCTTGGGGGGTATTAGCTACAAGGTTGGATAAACTTTGATTGTTTTCTCTGGAATGCCAGAGGTTGCAGGGAAACCTGATAGCAGTATATAAAATTATGAGAGGCATAGATATGGTAGACACTCAGAACCTTTTTCCCAGAATGGAAATATCAAATACTAGAGGGAATAGCTTTAAGGTGAGAGGGCCAAAGTTTAAAGGAGATGTACGGTGCAAGTATTTGAATGCAGAAGGTGGTGAGTACTTGGAGCGAGCTGCTGGGGAGGTGATGGAGACAGATAAATAGTAACATTTAGGAGACGTTTGGAAAAGAGCATGGATAGGGAGGATGTAGACGAACTAGAGGAATAAAGATTATGCCCAGGCAGATAAGAGCTGGTCTTGGCATCATGTTTGGCACAGACATTGTGGGCCATAGGGCCTGATCTTGTGCAGTGCTGTTCTATGTTCTATGTTCCTGACTTGTGTCTCGTGAGAAGTGAACAGGTTTTGTGGGGTCAGGAGGTGAGTTAATTGCTGCAGGATTCCTGAACCACGCTGTATATATGGCTATTCCAGTTCAGTTTCCGCTCATAAATGCACTGACATAAATGCATCTTACTTAGCTGCAAGCAACTTCCCCAAATCACCACTCTATATTTAACTGTGAGAAATGTTACAGCTCCTCGCAGCTGCCTCGATTCCATGTGGCATGTTGAGCCTATACAATTACATTAGTGTATATTTAATATTAAAAAAAACAAAGTTGCTCAGAACATATTTGCTTACTTACAGCACAATATGCAAACACAAGAATGTAATCCAAAGTTTGGTTACTATGTTTGCTGTAATGGATCCATATTCAAAACCTATTCCTTGCACCAGATATAGAAGAGCTTTATTGATTGATATGTTATTTGGCTAACTTGAGGCGCACAGCTGTAAACGTTCTTTCTACGGCATCAATTAGAACAAATTAATCTTCCACTTTCTGCAGGGTTATGTTATAACTAAACAAGGAAAGCACTATTGTCTTTGCCACTAATGATACATGGCAGGCAATGTCAAAGTGAGCTGGACAGTGAAATCTGAAGTGAAAGTTAAAAATAAAATCAAATGAAGATTTGAAAGGAACCCCTGGCAACCATGGATAATTGGAACAAATAAAAACACAAAGTGCTGTAACAGATAGTTTTAAAGAAATCCTTAGATATTAGTGACATTAGAGTCAATATATTAAGTTATTGTGAAGCAGCAAATGAGCAAACAAAGTGAAATGGTGAACTACAGTATACAGCACATCTGAGACCCATGCTAAAATAGTACAGAGCTGTAATCAGGTCATACTTCAGTCCTGAGATTATTTTTTGTTATTGAGGCACAGGGGAGATATTCCATTTCTGGGGAAGAGTCACTACTGTTGGTACACTGGATCGTAACAAAAGAGTGAAGAAGCCTGGGATATACACACCTGCAACATGTGACCTCAATGTGCCCTTGTGGGAGAATATTGGATGATAAATAGTAACGGTAAAATAAACAGTAGAAACAAAGAACAGCAGATGCTAGTTTACACTAATGATAGACACAAAGTGCTGGAGTAACTCAGTGGGTCAGGTAACATCTGCATCTCTGGAGAAAAAGGATAGGTGATGTTTTGGGTTGGGACCCTTCTTCAGACTGAAAGTAGGGGATGGGGAGAGAGGTGAAGAGCTGGAGGTGATAAAAGACCAGGGCTGATCAGAGCCAACTACAAATGACCTGAGGCAGGGTGGTGACCTCATGGGTTCGTTGTTGGCTAGGGATGGCACAATCTCACTTTTAAGTAACTTCATCTTAGTCTCCCCTTACCCCTCCCTCCCGGACCTTTCCTCCACCCTATTCATTTTACCAGTTCCACAGTTCTCCACATTGTTTCTCTGGCCAACAATGTACCTACAGGGCACCGCCCTGCCTGAGGTCATTTGTAGCTGGCACTGATTGGTCCTGGTCTTTTCTCACCTCAAGCTCTTCCTCCCTGTCCCCACCCCCTACTTTCAGTCCGATGAAGGGTCCCAACCCGAAACATCACCCATCCTTTTTCTCCAGAGATGCTGCCTGACCCGCTGAATTACTCCAGCACCCTGTGCCTATCTTAGGTAAAGCAAACATTGAGGTTTAGGTTTGGGCTTATTATTGACACTTGAACTGAGGTATATTGAAAAGCTTTGTTTTGCATTCTAATAAATCATATATACCATACATAAATACAATCGTCAAACACGAGTACACCAGATAGAGCAAAGGGGGAAGATACATAGAAACATAGAAACATAGAAAATAGGTGCAGGAGTAGGCCATTCGGCCCTTCGAGCCTGAACTGCCATTCAATATGATCATGGCTGATCATCCAACTCAGTATCCTGTACTTGCCTTCTCTCCATACCCCCTGATCCCTTTAGCCACAAGGGCCACATCTAACTCCTTCTTAAATACAGCCAATGAACTGGCCTCAACTACCTTCTGTGGCAGAGAGTTCCAGAGATTCACCACTCTCTGTGTGAAAAATGTTTTTCTCATCTTGGTCCTAAAAGATTTCCCCCTTATCCTCAAACTGTGACCCCTTGTCCTGGACTTCCCCAACATTGGGAACAATCTTCCTGCATCTAGCCTGTCCAACCCCTTAAGAATTTTGTAAGTTTCTATAAGATCCCCCCTCAATCTCCTAAATTCTAGCGAGTACAAGCCGAGTCTATCCAGTCTTTCTTCATATGAAAGTCCTGACTTCCCAGGAATTAGTCTGGTGAACCTTCGCTGTACTCCCTCCATGGCAAGAGTACTCCCTCTATACAAAGTGCAGACTATAATTCTCCACAATGTAGCACATTGTAGTGCATTAGATCCCTAGACATAGCCCTAAGTCTTCAATGGGGTAGAGGTGAATCGGACAGTAGACTAGTTTAAGTCTGATAACAGAGGGGAAGAAACTGTTTCTGAGTCTGGTGGTACATGCTTTCAAGCTTCAGTGCTTTCTGCCAGATGGCTGCAGGGAGAAGGAAGGACCAGGGTGGGACAAGACTTTGATTATGTTGGATGCTTTTCTGAGGCAGCGTGAAGTGTAGATGGAGTCAATGGTGAGAGTTGATGGACTTGGCCACATTTTCAACTCTTGTGGTCTTAGGCAGAGCTGTTCCAAAACAAAGCTGTGATGCAACATAGAAACATAGAAAATAGGTGCAGGAGTAGGCCATTCGGCCCTTCGAGCCTGCACCGCCATTCAATATGATCATGGCTGATCATCCAACTCAGTATCCTGTTCCTGCCTTCTCTCCATACTCCCTGATCCCTTTAGCCACAAGGGCCACATCTAACTCTTTCTTAAATATAGCAACCCGCCAGCATGCCTTATATGGAGAGAGTCACTGGAGACAAGCCACATTTTGTCGGTCTATTTAGGAAGTAGAAGTGTTAGTGTGCCCTTCTTTGGTGTTGCATCAATATGGTTGATGCATGACAGGTCATTGAGAATATTTACACCAATTAACCTGAAGCTCCTTGCACTTTAAATGGATCTACAACAATATAATTTAGAAGTATTAGGTCAAACTATTGGTTAAAATTAGTGAAAAGCAAATTTCCCAATGACTCAGTGAGGGTGGAGACATGGACACCAGCATCATTTGAGAAACTGGATGCTCTCTTGAGAATAGAAATATACCCAAAGAATGTTATTCATTGACATTAGAGGTTGGGAGGTCATATTGCAGCTATATAAGATGTTGGTGAGGTAGCATTTAGAGTATTGTGTTCAATTCTGGGCATTATGTTATAGGAAAGATGTTGTCAAGTTGGATAGGGTACAGAGAAGATTTACGAGGATGTTGCCAGGATTAAAGGGTGGGAGCTAGAGAGAGAGATTGAGAAGGCTGGATCTCTATTCCTTGGAGTGCAGGAGGATGATGGGTGATCTTATAGTTGTATAAAATCATGAGAGGAATAGATTGGGTAGATGCACAAGTCTCTTGCCTAGAGTAGGGGAATCTAGAATCAATAATCAGAGGACATAGATTTAAGGTGAGGAGGAAAGATTTAATAGGAATCTGACAGGCCAGTTTATTACACAAAGGGTGGTGGGTGTATGGAACGAGCTGCTAGAGGAGGTAGTTGAGGCAGGGACTATTGCAATGTTTAAGAAACAATTAGACAGGTATATGAATAGGACAAGTTTAGAAGGATATGGGCCAAACTAGTGGGACTAGTGTAGGTGGGACTAGTGTAGATGGGACATGTTGGTCGGTGTGGGGAAGTTGGGATGAGGGCCGTGTTTCCAAGCTGTATGATTCTGTAACTTTATCTAACTTATGCTTTTTGACCAAATATCTCAGAAAATTGCATGTCCGGTGTCTGGCAAATTAGTAGCAATGACTTCTTCAGATCTTCTTGGATATACTTAATGATATATTTCATTTGAATCTGAAGCCATTAATAGTCTTCCTGAGATGGCATAATTTCCTTCAGCAAGCAAAGCCTCCGCTGTGATGATCACAGCAAATCTGCAGTTTTGAGGTTGGAAAATTAGGTGCAGTTTCTTTACACTGATTCTACCTGCCGTTATGGTGATGTTCACCCTGTAACATTGAACAGATAATGAGTAGCAGGACTATCAGCGACCCCTTGCCCATTCCCTTAAATTAATGTAAATAGTATTTGAAGAAGAGCAAAGGAATTCTCCCTGGTGAGTTACTGGTAATTATCTCTTAACCAGCACCACTGGGCAAATTACATTGTCAGTAATCTCACTGTGACTTAAATGGCCTTGTGAATATTTTGCCTATTGCTTTTCCTTAGTTCAAAACAATTTGAAAAAAATAAATACATTGACTGGAAAGTGCTTTGGAGTCACTTGAGATTTGCAAAGTAAATGTAAGTACATTCTTGATTATACCAATGTTCTGACTTTGCATGATGCCACACAATTATACAATCTTGGTTTATCTACAAATGCACTGTTCAAATAAGCATAAGCACAAATATAATTGTGGTATTTCATTTGTAGTTTGATGTCATAGAAAATAGGTGCAAGAGGAGGCCATTTGGCCCTTCGAGCCTGTACATTACTTTTAAATAATTACACTTGGAGCTGTATCTCAAGTGAAGTGCTGCAGCCATTGGGATGATTAATTTGAAGCTGACTGCATTCATAGATGACGCTATTTCATTGACATCTGTTGTCATGACAAATATACCCCAAACGCAAGCTCTATTAAACAGAACAGTAGCCATTCTGATTTAATCAATTATCTAAATTATTTATTTGCTGCTTAACTACTAGGAGAATATTCAAAGGCCAAAGATAATTGAGTTCCACTTCCTTCACAGGCAGTAAAATGATTCAACAAATTGATGGATGGAAGCAAGTAGTTTTTTCTGATGGGAGAGTCCATTATAAGTGTGCATAATGTGAAATGTTTGGCCATTTACAGGTGAATTCAGAAAGCATATCTTCACACAAAGGAAATCAATAATTCTCAATGACAAATGTGCTTTGGGTTGTCAATTGAACAATCCGAAACTGAAATGAGCTTGCTTTTAAGGTTTATAAAATTAATAAGAATAGATCAAATAGGTTCAATAGACTTGAGCAGCTGAATGTAATTCCTATGTAGTTATTCAGAGCCAGCATGAAAAAATAAATCCATAATGTATCGATGGCTGAAATCTCTCAATGAATCCATGCTCTGTCTGAACCACAGTTTAATCCAATAATAGATTTTAAACTAATATTTTTATGCTAAGCAGAATTAACCTTTACATTGTGAATGATTTGTTTAAAAAAAAAGAATCCTACTAGTGTACACACAATATTACAGCTTTCAGTGGAAACAAAAGTCTGTGATTTGTTCTCATGTGATGAGCCATGCAATGAAAGTGAGAACTACCGATGTTTTGCAACAAAGGTCAGAAACAGGGGAGATGGCACCAGAAGGACAAAGCCAGCCATTGTAGATGCGAGTGTTGCTAGCTGAAAGAAAATACAGAGAGCGACAGATTCATGGAGACAGGACAACAGGGAGTGTGCTGGCTTTGGCAGTTTGACCAGGCTCTGTTGGTACATAAAAGTGGGAGTCCGATTCCAAGGCATTCAGCTCTCCAAACCGGTCATGAGGGAAAAGGAGATCAGGGCCAACATTAGTGGTGCATGAGGTCAGAAACAGGTCATATTGCCAATAACTCCTGATGCCAGAGTCTGAATAAGGGTCTCGATCGCCAGTGATGGAAAGATTAGCTCCACTTGCATCTACCTACATCACTTCAGTCTCCGAATCTGACCTACTGACAGAAATATGTTGCACTGAATCAGGAGCAAGTGTAAAGATATACAATCTCTTCACTGTTGCTGTAGCTCTTAATGTCAACAATGATTCTAGGTTTTTGGGGCAAACATGAACGAGACATTAACATCACATTGATATAAAAATATTAAAGGTTCTTTGTTCTTTTTCCCTGGGGAAATAATCTCAGTATCTGAATGTAGAAGGATGCTTAGCAATAAAAAGGTAACATTATTCCCCTTGCTGTCGTGCGATTTGTAAATTCTGGTGACATGCTGTAGAATCAAACACATTCAATCTATCTATCTTCTATCTATACATAACTAAAACTCTGATCTTGTTATCTTCCGGTTTGGCAGTCATTCTATTTGCGCAAACACCACAACCCCACCCTGCCCCGCAAAGAGTGGGTCGCCCTGAACCAGTTCCATACAGGGGTCAGCCGGGCGCTGCGTTCATCAGCAGCCTGCTTGTGTGGAGCGGACCAGCAAACAGCGCAGCACGTCACTTTCGACTGCGCTGTCCTCGCCCCCCTGGTGGAAGGGTGGACCTCACGGCCCTCGACAACAGCACATTGAACTGGCTACAGCATCTGGAGGGCGTTACATAACCTCTGCTGCCTCAAACGCAAGAAGAAGATGGAGGCATAGAGTCAAACAGTGTGGAAACAGGCCCTTCGGCCCAACTTGCCCACACGAACCAACATGTCCCAGCTATTCTAGCCCCACTTGCTCTCCCTGGATCCCCTACGATCTAATCTTCCAGAATAGCCTACCATGCAGCCATTATCAAAGGCCTTGCAGAAGCTTATATAGACTACATCTATGGACCTGCCCTCATAAACCTTTCCTGTTACTTCTTCCAAAACCTCAAATGCTGCTGGAAATTTAAAACAAACTCACAAATACATTTGAAGCAGGTTAAGACTCAAAGGGTTTTCAGGACAATCATACCCCAGAGGTTACTTCTCATTACCCTATGACCTCCCTACATGTCCTTGAGTTAAGTATCTCCCAATGTCCCATTATGGAAGCATGGTCCATTTACTATCTTGTTATACTTTATTAATAAAATAACTTACAGAGACAGGACAGCAAATCTATTACGTGTTAAGTTCATAGAAGCAGGCAGGATTCTACTCTAAATATTATTGCTATATACAGAGAGCAGTTAGATACTTGAAACAATTCTAAACCAGTAAACCAATCAATATTATCAATGCCAAATATATTACTACCAGACTGATTACTGGGATGTCAGGACTTTGATATGAAGAAAGACTGGATAGACTCGGCTTGTACTCGCTAGAATTTAGGAGATTGATCTTATAGAAACTTACAAAATTCTTAAGGGGTTGGACAGGCTAGATGCAGGAAGATTGTTCCCGATGTTGGGGAAGTCCAGGACAAGGGGTCACAGCTTAAGGATAAGGGGGAAATCCTTTAAGACCGAGATGAGAAAAACATTTTTCACACAGAGAGTGGTGAATCTCTGGAACTCTCTGCCACAGAAGGTAGTTGAGGCCAGTTCATTGGCTATATTTAAGAGGGAGTTAGATGTGGCCCTTGTGGCTAAAGGGATCAGGGGGTATGGAGAGAAGGCAGGTACGGGATACTGAGTTGGATGATCAGCCATGATCATATTGAATGGTGGTGCAGGCTCGAGGGGCCGAATGGCCCACTCCTGCACCTATTTTCTATGTATCTATGTATCTATGTACTTCCTTTAAAAAAAATGTAAAACAAGAATAGAACGTCAACCAATCAAATGATTCACAGGTCTCCGTGTCTGTTAATCTGGCACAAAACCTTCCAGATGTTTGGGTTGATGATCAGTTCCTTCCTTGCTGGACGTTGTTGTCAAAGTGTAGAGTTCTATCTCCACAAGGTCAACAGTGAACCTTTGGCATTTCCACATCTGCACACATCCAGCAAGCATCTTCAGTGGTCTTCCTGAGATGCCCACTTCTTCTGTGTGATAGAAAATGTGATTATCCCTGTGATTATCTCATCTAATCTGGAGTGTGATGTATCGAACGCCACTCTTGTCTTAAGCCTCGTCTGGTGTTGTTCTGCTAGACTATCATCCTCAGCCTCATGACTTCAGCCTTCAGTGGTGGCATCCATGGCACTTCAGTTCCAGTGGTGTGCCAGCCTTCTTTGGACCCTCTACACTTGTATTGCCATTCTGGTGTTAGAGTAGAGCCTCCAGTGGACAGGACAGTCTGTAAGCCATTGGGTTGTGGTTTTGTGGAAGACTAAGATGCCCAGGGGTCTGACCGTGTTGTATTAACTTTTGTCCAGTTATTTGACCACTGTCACAGCAGTCCTTGCTGTCCCTATACTCTGTAGAAGCTGAAGTGATGTTGTCCTGTGATTAAACTGCAAGTCCTTTGAGAACCTTTCAAAGTTGTCTAGTGAAAACTCCGACTCATTACCATGGTCCTCACCTCAGGAATGTCTTATCCATTGAAAGATTCGGTGTGCTTCTGATTCTTCATGAATCAAATGATGTTTCCTTCGTTAGGATCCTGTTGAAAGACCTTCAGGCCATTTGTATGATCTCTAATCTCCTCATTCATCCATCACCAGTAGATATATTGTCCATGAGCAGAGGCAAATATTCACCCCCAAATGTGAACATGGACACAATTTATTACAGATTTCCTTTGCAGTTTGTGAACAATAACCATTTTGTCTCTAAAGAGCAGGTCACCCTGGTTGCCCAGTTCATTCCCCATGTAGAAATACAGCCCGACTATCGTATCTCATTCCATTCCACCTGAATCATTTGTTTCAAGCATTGCTTCATATTAACAAAACACAACGTGCAGCAATAATTCAGTGGGTCCGGGTCCCTCAGTGGAGAACATGGATAGGTAATGTTTCAGGTTGGGACCCTTCTTCAGACTGATGGTCTGAATGTTCTCCAGAGGTGCTGCCTGACCCACTGATTTACTCCAGCCCCTTGTGTCGTTTTTTTGTAAACCAGCATTTGCAGTTCCTTGTTTCAAGCATTGCTTCATATCATCTGCCTGCTCGTCTTCTCAACCTCGTTGATCAAAAGCAGAGAGTTTTGCAATGTTGATACAGCTTGGTATCATTGGCATTCCTTATGTCCTTGTGATGGTCTTGGCTAAGTGTGTCTTCGGCATGTATGTCTTTGCCAGGGCAGTACTGAATCTTTTTGTTGTTTGCCTACTTCCTCACAAGTTTTATTTATTATCTATTTATTTATTTATTTTATTTATTTTATTATTTATTTCGAACAGAATAAAAGAATAAAAAGCAAGTGTGAAACAGCATACAAAAAATAAAACAAGAATATTTATAAAGTGTCATAAACAATATCTATAAATAAATGAAATCGTATGTGTCTGAAAAGGAGCAGGAAGAAGCCAAAGCTTATTAATTCCCACCCGTTATTCAACTGCTTGTAATTATCTTATACAAATTTAGCAGCTATACGTATACCATATGTACACCAGCAGCTATATGTACACCAAATTATTTACATTTATACTAATCAAATATTAACAAAGCTATACAAAAAAGAAAAAAAGAAAAAGAAAAGAAAAAACCCTCATATACTATACAGTATCTTAGTCATATATACAACCCATCACCCTATAATCACGCTTCCCAATACAATCAGTATAACAAATATCCCACTCACAATCACCTATCCTCATCCCAATATCCTTTTAAACAAGTGTTGTTGTACATCTTTTTAAACTGAATTATGCTTGTGCTAAGTTTTATCTCCTGTTCCAGCCCATTCCACAAATTCACACCACAGAATTCCCTAGCAGAAATGTTGATGCTCTGTGGACAAGCTTAACTGCAATGATCTCGTGATTTGGCATCTCTGTGCTCATGGAGCTGTCCCATCTAATGCTAACATCACTACAAGTATTGTGCCGTAGAAAGACACAAAAAGCTGGAGTATCTCAGCAGATCAGGCAACATCCCTGGAGAAAAGGAAAAAGGTGACGTTTTGGGTCGAATCCCTTCGTGTCAGAGCTCTGCCTGTGTATGCCACTCTCCAGCAAGATTACTGCATCAAGACTCTTTTCCAATGCCTTGTTGTGTCAGCTCCTTCTTGTTATCACAATGTCACAACCCAGGCTTTGCGAGACTGCCTGAAGAAGGGTTTCGGCCCGAAACGTCACCTATTCCCTTCGCTCCATAGATGCTGCTGCACCCGCTGAGTTTCTCCAGCATTTTTGTGTACCTTTGCGAGACTGTCTGTTTGATGTGTTTGATCATTTGCTCACACATATCCTGCCAATGCTAGGCCACATCTCTTTTGGTCAGCTATTTGAATAATGTCTCACATAGGAACTTGCTCAGATAGTTGACGGACATGTAATGGTGTTAAACCCATTTCTAGACATTGCAATGTACTTTTGTTGCATCTCATGCACTCAGCAGAGTCTCATTTGAGAGCCATATGGTATGATGCAATTCCCTCCTTTTGTAAACAATTAGATGCAAAAACAACTTAATTCTTCTCTGGATTATGAGCCTTAACAGCTCAATGTGCTTTGTAAAATCCTCCTAGCTGTCACAATTTGTTAGATGGGTTACACACCTATTAATTAATTAACAAATATAAATATTCAGCGGAGAAGAAATATGCCTTACTCAAATGTAGGTTGGAACACCTTTCAAATGAGCAGGGTTTTGGTGGATACACCAACAACAACCGACACTCAGTAACCACAGGAGACGACCTCTTCATCATTAAATCAAAGTTGGGTTATCATGCTGCAATAGCAGATTAAAGTCATCACTGGCGGAGAATACTTGGGATGTCTGCAGAAGATCAGTGGCCAGTGGCAGTGCATGTCACGGCATTTCATTCCTTGCAGAATAGAAGACAGAAACATGCTCATCTGACCTCTTGCTTAGGTCCAAAGTATTTTATATGTTGATGTGCTGATTCAAGATGAGAATAAATTTTTAATTTTCTGTCGCAGCAGGTTGACAAAACAGTGGTTTGACGAATGGCTGTTGGAGGAGGCCTCTCCTACTCTTTCAGTGACAGTTTTAGCTAAGCAACTGGATTAAGCTTCTCTGTACCATCCTCACTGATACTGTCTGCACACATTCAAAGCAGGGTTTCGATGCATTGGAAAGACATATGGGGATCATTTTAATTCCTTATGACATGTTGACAGAGAGAGGAGATGGTTAAAATGTAAATGTTGTTTTAATACAGGCAGGTTGCTTTCCAGTAGTGGATCTGTCACGGAAATATTTTAATGAGGTTGCATACCTGAAATGTAACTAGAGTTTTATCTTCAATAACTGTCAATCAGGCTGTTTGTTTGTTGGGAAGTAATGTCAAAGAATTCAAAGGCTTTCTAGTCGTTAAAATATATAATGTTAGTACAATGGCTCAATACACAGTGGCACAGTGGTCGAGTTACTGCCTTACAGTGCCAGAGACATGGGTTCAATCCTGACTACATGAGCTGTATGTGCGGAATTTGTACATTCTCCCTGTGCGTTGGTTTTCATTGGGTGCTCAGGATTCCTCCCATATACTGAAAACGTGCAGGTTTGGTGGTTAATTGGCTTCTGTAAATTGTCCCTAGTGTGCAGGATAGTGCTCGTGCATGGGTGATGGATGGTCAGCGTGGACTCGGTGGGACAAAGGACATGTTTCCATGCTCTATCTCTAAATTAAGCTAAAATGTTCTGGACTGGTATTCCAGAAAACTGACTTTAAATTGCACTTCAGCAGCTGTGGAACGGAAATTCACCTAAAAATTCATAACAATGTTGACTTTGGGGAGATAAATAACAAATGGTTTTAGTATTGATGGCGGCAAAAACTACTGGACTGTTGTAAAAACTCATCGGGCGTACTGATGTTGTTCAGGCAAATAAATCTCCCAATGTTACCCAGTCTGGTGCAAAGGTGACTCCAGAACCATCTCAAGTGGTTTACATTGGAATGCTCTCAGATATTGCTTATCAAGCCACTCAGTTCAAGGGCAATGAGCGGGAACGGCTGCCACTCACGCCGCCATGACGTCGACTCTCGAGAACTACATCAACCATACAGTTGCAGTGGTCACAGCAGATGGAAGAATGATTGTGGGTACGTTAAAGGGGTTTGATCAGACCATCAACCTAATCCAAGATGAAAGTCACGAGCGAGTTTTCAGTTCACAACAAGGTGTGGAACAAGTAGAACTTGGCTTGTACATAGTGCGAGGAGACAATGTGGCCGTGATTGGTGAAATAGATGAAGAAACAGATTCTGCTTTGGATCTGGGGAATATCGGAGCTGAACCTTTAAATTCTGTGGTCCATTGAAAGATGTGAGAACTTTGTGAATGCATAGATAGCTTTGAGGAGAACTGGAACTGATGCTTTCACAAATGAGCACCGTCCTCCAGGATATATGTAGTTCTGAAGGAAGAAAAGCTATTTCGTACCTGAACATTTTTATGTCTTTGTAGTTTGAATATTTACATACATATTTCTTATGTAGTGAGTTCTTGCTGACCAATTGAAAATAAACTTAATGAAATTTTAACTTAAACTCAAAAATAAATAAATAAATAAATAAATGGACGCTGGCGCTGTAGACTGCAGGACAACGTGCTGAGGGACGCACTGAAGCTTGGTGCAGCCAAGACCGAGGCTCGGTGGGAGAGGACCACAGTCTAGTCTTTTTGCTGTTGGACATGGGGGCAGGGTGTGGTGGAGACGCCCCTCAAAAATAAGGGAAGGGATTCCATGCCAGTGGGCCACATGAGTGGCAAGGGTGGTGGAGAAGTTTGTGAAATTTGAGCAATGTGTGTAAACTGTATTGAATGTCTGTATAACCTCCGAAAATGTCGGATGAATTTTTTTGCACGGTTCATGTATTGGATATTTTTATTACTTGAATAAAGTCTATTTTGAAATAAATACATAAATGCTGGCTGATGGTTATGTTAGATTCCAAAAAATTGAATTAAAATAATTAAGTTGTTCAGTCCCACCTGGAAATCAGCAACTGTTTTCTTAGTTTGCTACGAACAACCATTCACCAACACAGCACCAGAGAACCAGATTCAATCCTGGCCTCCGGTGCTGCCTTTGAGGAAATTGCACTCCCCGTGACTACATGGGTTTCCTCCTATTTCGCCACGTTCCTCCCACATCCCAATTACGCATGTGTTGGTAAGTTCATTGGCCACTGTACATTTCCCTGAGTTTGGGTTAGTTTAGTTTGGAGGTACAGCACGGAAACAGGCCCTTCGGCCCCCGAGTCCGCTCCGACCAGCGTTCCCGCATTTTGGCACTATCCTACACACACTAGGAACAATTTGTACATTTACCAAGCCAATTCACCTGCATACCTGTATGTCTTTGGAGTGTGGGTAGAAACCAAAGACCTTGGAGAAAACTCCCACGCAGTCACAGGGAGAACGTACAAACTCCATACAGATAGCACTCACAGTCAGGATCAAACACAGGTCTCCGGCACTGCAAACGCTGTAAGGCAGCAACTCTACCGCTGCACCACCGTGCCACACACAGAGTTTGTCAATGAGCAGCAGATTCTGGTGGAGTTGATGGAAGTGTGGGAAGAATAAGAAATGGGATTCATGTAAAATTAGTGCAAATGGTGGTTCATTCAAAGTGGGCCTATGGGCCAGTGTCCATGCTGTGTTCCCTAATGACCCTATCACACCATAAACTGTCCTTACTTCACTTCCATCCCACAACATCACTTCTCTGCTTCCCTGTCATCACTGGGAACTTTGCCATAAGGAATTCCCCTAGATGACTCACTTCATCTACACAGACCTGAAGATCAATGTTGCTGTGTTTCCTATACAATGGCAGGAAATGAAAAATTGAACCTCAACAATAATTACAAAATGGCTCAGACTTGAAATCTGCAAGTTTTGAAGAGCCACATCTGTGAGTAAAAGCAAGAAGTCAGCAGTTTTGTTTGAGGCTGTGCCAAGTTGCCAAGCAAGGCCAAAGGCATAGAAACATAGAAACATAGAAATTAGGTGCAGGAGTAGGCCATTCGGCCCTTCGAGCCTGCACCGCCATTCAATATGATCATGGCTGATCATCCAACTCAGTATCCCGTACCTGCCTTCTCTCCATACCCTCTGATCCCCTTAGCCACAAGGGCCACATCTAACTCCCTCTTAAATATAGCCAATGAACTGGCCTCGACTACCCTCTGTGGCAGAGAGTTCCAGAGATTCACCACTTTCTGTGTGAAAAAAGTTCTTCTCATCTCGGTTTTAAAGGATTTCCCCCTTATCCTTAAGCTGTGACCCCTAGTCCTGGACTTCCCCAACATCGGGAGCAATCTTCCTGCATCTAGCCTGTCCAACCACTGAAGGATTTTATAAGTTTCTATAAGATCCCCTCTTAATCTCCTAAATTCTAGAGAGTATAAACCAAGTCTATCCAGTCTTTCTTCATAAAACAGTCCTGACATCCCAGGAATCAGTCTGGTGAACCTTCTCTGCACTCCCTCTATGGCAATAATGTCCTTCCTCAGATTTGGAGACCAAAACTGTACGCAATACTCCAGGTGTGGTCTCACCAAGACCCTGTACAACTGCAGTAGAACCTCCCTGCTCCTATACTCAAATCCTTTTGCTATGAAAGCTAACATACCATTCGCTTTCTTCACTGCCTGCTGCACCTGCATGCCTACTTTCAATGACTGGTGTACCATGACACCCAGGTCTCGCTGCATCTCCCCTTTTCCTAGTCGGCCACCATTTAGATAATAATCTGCTTTCCTGTTTTTGCCACCAAAATGGATAACCTCACATTTATCCAGATTATACTGCATCTGCCATGCATTTGCCCACTCACCCAGCCTATCAAAGTCACCTTGCAGCCTCCTAGCATCCTCCACACAGCTAACACTTCCCCCCAGCTTTGTATCAACCGCAAATTTGGAGATGTTGCATTCAATTCCCTCATCCAAATCATAAATATATATCGTAAATAGCTGGGGTCCCAGCACTGAGCCTTGCGGTACCTCACTAGTCACTGCCTGCCATTGTGAAAAGGACCCGTTTACTCCTACTCTTTGCTTCCTGTCTGCCAGCCAGTTCTCTATCCACATAAATATTGAACCCCCAATACCGTGTGCTTTAAGTTTGTATACTAATCTCTTATGTGGGACCTTGTCGAAAACCTTCTGAAAGTCCAGATATAACACATCCACTGGTTCTCCCTTATCCACTCTACTAGTTACATCCTCGAAAAATTCTATAAGATTCGTCAGACATGATTTACCTTTCATAAATCCATGCTGACTTTGTCCAATGATTTCACCACTTTCCAAATGTGCTGCTATCCCATCATTAATAAATGATTCTAGCAGTTTCCCCACTACCGACGTTAGACTAACTGGTCTGTAATTCCCCGTTTTCTCTCTCCCTCCCTTTTTAAAAAGTGGGGTTACATTAGCTACCATCCAATCCTCAGGAACTACTCCAGAATCTAAAGAGTTTTGAAAAATTATCACTGATGCATCCACTATTTCTGGGGCTACTCTGGAGTGCAGCCTATCTGGCCCTGGGGATTTATCGGCCTTTAATCCATTCAATTTACCTAACACCACTTCCCGGCTAACCTGGATTTCACTCAGTTCCTCCATCTCATTTGAACCCCGGTCCCCTGCTATTTCCGGCAGATTATTTATGTCTTCCTTAGCGAAGATAGAACCAAAGTAGTTATTCACTTGGTCTGCCATGACCTTGTTCCCCATGATCAATTCACCTACTTCTGACTGCAAGGGACCTACATTTGTTTTAACTAATCTTTTTCTCTTCACATATCTATAAAAGCTTTTGCAGTCAATTTTTATGTTCCCTGCCAGTTTTCTTTCATAATCTATTTTTCCTTTCCTAATTAAGCCCTTTGTCCTCCTCTGCTGGTCTCTGAATTTCTCCCAGTCCTCCGGTATGCTGCTTTTTCTGGCTAATTTGTACGCATCATCCTTCGCTTTGATACTATCCCTGATTTCCCTTGTTATTCACGGATGTACTACCTTCCCTGATTTATTCTTTTGCCAAACTGGGATGAACAATTTTTGTAGTTCATCCATGCAGTCTTTAAATGTCTTCCATTGCATATCCACCGTCAACCCTTTTAGAATTATTGCCAGTCAATCTTGGCCAATTCACGTCTCATACCCTCAAAGTTACCTTTCTTTAAGTTCAGAACCATTGTTTCTGAATTAACAATGTCACTCTCCATCCTAATGAAGAACTCAACCATATTATGGTCACTCTTGCCCAAGGGGGCACGTACAACAAGACTGCTAACTAACCCTTCCTCATTACTCAATACCCAGTCTAAAATAGCCTGCTCTCTCGTTGGTTCCTCTACATGTTGATTTAGATAACTATCCCGCATACATTCCAAGAAATCCTCTTCCTCAGCATCCCTGCCAATTTGATTCACCCAATCTATATGTAGATTGAAGTCACCCATTATAACGGTTTTGCCTTTGTCGCACGCATTTCTAATTTCCTGTTTGATACCATCTCCAACTTCACTACTACTGTTAGGTGGCCTGTACACAACACCCACCAGCGTTTTCTGCCCCTTAGTGTTTCGCAGCTCTACCCATACCGATTCCACATCCTCCAAACTAATGTCCTTCCTTTCCATTGCGTTAATCTCCTCTCTAATCAGCAACGCTACCCCACCTCCTTTTCCTTTCTTTCTATCCCTCCTGAATACTGAATATCCCTGGATGTTCAGCTTCCAGCCTTGGTCACCCTGGAGCCATGTCTCCGTGATCCCAACTATATCATAGTCATTAATAGCTATCTGCACATTCAACTCATCCACCTTATTACGAATGCTCCTTGCATTGAGACACAAAGCCTTCAGGCTTGTTTTTACAACACTCTTACCCCTTATACAATTATGTTGAAAAGTGGCCCTTTTTGATTTTTGCCCTGGTTTTGTCTGCCTGCCACTTTTACTTTTCACCTTGCTACCTATTGCTTCTACCCTCATTTTACACCCCTCCGTCTCTACGCTCACACATTTAAGAAACCCTTTCCCTTTAACTCCATCCTCCACTATCCCATTCGACACCCCACCCCCCTTATTCAGTTTAAAACCACCCGTGTAGCAGTGGCAAACCTGCCTGCCAGAATGCTGGTCCCACACCTGTTAAGATGCAATTCGTCCCTTTTGTACAGAAGGGCTTCTGAAAAGCTTAATGCAAATCACAGATTAGAAGGACTACAAACAAAAAACAAAAAAAATCACTACAATTCACATGGCAATTACCCTTTGTAATTAAACTGAGGTATGAGCGGTTTAGTAACATTTAATTAAAATGTGCTTGCCACACGCGGGGTAATGCTGACTTTAAATGAGAGTGTGGGCATCTGATATTGTCTCAGCAGCTCATTAAACATCACCACGGGTTTGTGTTTCCATTGTACACTTCCTTGTACTGGGTGGGCGGTGCTGTACAAGTGCTGAGCAGACATGTGTTGGAGATCTTTAGGCACGGAAACTCAAATCTATAAAACCAAATGGCAAGGATGTGGTCATCTTTAACTTTGTAAATAATGTTTGCCAGTTGTTTTCTCTCTTGTCCGCAATCTCATCTTCTGATGGTAGAATCCCATGAGAATCACAGTAAAATAACTCCACATGAAGCTGTATTTAAAAACAAGCAGCAATTTTAATCTTAAACTTTCATCAGATGAGCATTAAAAGGTAAAACCGATTTGATTCAGTGCAGATGTGAATAAATAATTCTACATCAAAGGCCTTGCCTTCAATCACATGGTTTAAACTGTCATTTAATAGACATGGGTAAAAGTAGGAATCCTTTAATCATTTTGTATTGCTAAATGGCTGGTGAGCTAAATCAATGCACAGTATGTTTTTAACTTGTGGTTTGTTTGTTTCTTAAAGTAATGCTTTTTTTTCAAGCTTTGCTTTTTAGTTCAAAATTCTGGTTGTATAATTAAATCTCTCAATTACATTATTGGAGTGACACAGAGACGCAGCAGTAGAATTGCTGCCTTACAGCGTCAGAGACATGGGTTCGATCCTGACTACGGGTGCTATCTGGACAGAGTTTGTACGTTCTCCCCGTGGTATGTGAAGAGAAAAAGATTAGTAAAGACGAATGTGGGTCCTTTGAAGGCAGAAACTGGTGAAATTATTATGGGGAACAAGGAAATGGCAGATGAGTTGAACAGGTACTTTGGTTCTGTCTTCACTAAGGAAGACACAAACAATCTCCCAGATGTACTAGAGGACAGAGGATCTAGGGAGACAGAGGAACTAAAATAAATTTGCATTAGGCAAGAAATAGTATTGGGTTGACTGCTGATAAATCCCCAGGGTCTGATGGTCTGCATCCCTGGGTCCTCAGGGAGGACCCTGGGATCTAGAAATTGTGGACGCATTGGTGATCATTTTCCAATGTTCTATAGATTCAGGATCAGTTCCTGTGCATTGGAGGGTAGCTAATGTTATCCCACTTTTCAAGAAAGGAGCGAGAGAGAAGACAGGGAATTATAGACCAGTTAGCCTGATATCGGTGGTGGGAAAGATGCTGGAGTCAATCATTAAAGAAGTAATAACGGTGCATTTGGATAGCAGTAAAAGGATTGGTCCAAGTCAGCATGGATTTATGAAGGGGAAATCCTGCTTGACTAATCTACTGGAATTTTTTGAGGATGTGACAAGTAAAATGGATGAAGGAGAGCCAGTGGATGTAGTGTATGTGGACTTTCAGAAAGCATTTGATAAGGTCCCACACAGGAGATTAGTGGGTAAAATTAGTTTGCCTTCATGTTGTGGGATTTTAATTCTATGAAGAACTTCATTTGTTATTAACTTGTTTCCTGTCAAGAAGTTGACATGGATAGGTTTGGTTTACAGTCATTTAGAGAGAACTTCATAGCAGCTTACAGGAGCAGAGAAGTCTGTCTAACCTGCATGACCCTGTGATGGTTAATTATGTGATACTTGTGTCGAAGGGTTGATGTAGTCTGATTGGGGGGAAATCTTTGGAGGCTGAGCCTCAATCCTTGGCAATGTGCATTTCCAAAAAATAAGTATTTTCTCCTCAAATCCTTTTTTGCATCCTGTCAACTGCCAAGTCGCCCACTAAATGAGCTGCACATCTTGTTAAAATACCCACCCTGTTTTGCTTCCATTAAATATAGAAATGACAGGATGGGATCGGATTTCTCACTATTAAAAATTTAACAATGGACTTAACCCTGACTCATGCATGTTAAATTGCAGCCCAGTTTTTCTATTAATATTGGATACAAATCAATACAGATCATTGTTTAAAAATGATGAGCTAGGCCTTGGTATCATGTTACACATAATGCTGCAAGGAAAGACGATTCTTGTACTGCATCTGCCACTGCCATGTGAATGATTTAATGATTGAATTGTATCGTTTATTCAGATAGTTGCAGTTCAGGTAATGCATTCCAGTAGGAGTTAAGTAATTTCTGTGCAAAGAGTTTTTCAGACAGATTGATGTAAAATAGTAAGATTAAACGAGAACTTACCAGTTTGAAGTTTGATCTGTATTTTATGAGGAGTTACGATGAGGGTATTACGTGAAGAACCCGCTCAGTGCGCAGGCGCGGCATACTTCCAAGCAGCGGTGTGGAATCACAGATAGACACAGTTATTTTGAAGTAAACATAGTAAAGATAAGGAGACATCAATTTATTAGTTTGATCCATATAATGAGGGTGGGAGCGGAGGGCGCATAATACCCTCATCGTAACTCCTCATAAAATACAGATCAAACTTCAAACTGGTAAGTTCTCGTTTAATCTTACTATTTTACTTCGGAGTCACGTGAGTGACTACGTGAAGATTTCAAAGCTCTGTGATTTCAAACCGTGTCACAGTTTCATTTCACTCACTGCCGAAGTTCTTGAGGGAGGAAGTGTTATCGTAATGAACCAATGAGTCTATTTGTAGAAAAACACAATGGTATTTTTTAAACAATAACAACAAAGAATTAAGTTGCTCCCCTGGGCTTAAATTAAATATTTGCAGTTCGTAAATCTTTACTGCAAATAAACCAGGTTTTGCCAACGGCTTATTATAAAATTTCTGAACGGTCTTTTCCCTTCCCACCATCCTGCTGTAGCCAGGATGTGGTCTATAGGCATGTCCATTCTTTAGCCGTCGACATGGATGCTGCCCTGGTGGAATAAAATTTGTACATGTTAGTGTTTATCCCAGCAGTTTCTAGCACCTGCTTGAGCCATCTCGCAATGGTTTGGCTCGTACCCCACCATAAGGTTTTTGTGACTGACCCACAAGGCTTTTCATCTCCCTCGAATATTCTGGTTGTGTCTATGTAGGATAGTAGGTGGGTCATGGCACATAACCGTGGTTCTGGTGGGTAAGCCATGACTGGATTAGGTGTTCCTGGTCTGCTCTGTTTGACCAGTCGCTGGATAACGACAGATCTGGTCTGGAGCTGTGATCATGTTGTCCAGTCGCAATAGGTGTAGTGACTGGACCCTCTGAGCGGATACAAGTGCCATCAACATGAGCGTCTTTAGTGTAGCTTGCTCGAGGCCGGGGGATCTGGCTGGTGGCCATTCCCTGAGATATGTCAGGACCACACTGATATCCCAAATATGGGTATACCTGGGCTTAGGGCTTGATATTGTAAATGCCCTTCATCAGTTTTACCACCAGTGGATGGGATCCCATCGCCTGTTGTCCTGCCGCTGGTTTGAGATAAGCAGAAAGAGCACTCTGCGCTGTGTTGATGGCACTGTAGCTGATCCCTACATCGTGGTGTAGATGGCCAGGAACTCCAGTATGTTGGTGGCTGTAGCTGTTGCGTATGTTGTCCATGTTTCCTGGCAGTACTTCTCCCTTTTTTGATGCTGGTTAAGTACTGCCTCTTGGTGGATGTTCGAAGGGATGCCGACATGGTGGTGATGGTTTGTTTGGACAATCCCAGTTCCAGGTAAGGTCTGTTCAAACTTGCAACCCAGGCGTTTAATTTTCTCATGGCATGGGTGTTTAGCTTACCTGGTAGGTAAGTAGCTGATAGCCAAATATGTCTTTCGACATACCATTGCCAAATCATGTTGACCAATTTGTCGCATGATAATGATTTTATGCCACCCATATGGTTAATATAAGCCATCACCGTAGTATTTATCAATTTGTAACCGAACATGCAAGTGCTGCATATTAGATAAATATGCTTTTAAACCATAAAAGGCGCCCAACATCTCTAGATAGTTAATGCCCAGTGTAAGTAGTAATGATGACTCTAGTTTAGTCCATCTACCACTTGTGCTGGATATGGAGTTAGTCGCTCCCCAGCCTTGAGCACTGGCATCTGTTTGAATAACTAAAGTAGGGTTAGTGATAAAGATAGGGCTGAAACTATGCCAAACGTTTTCTGCCCACCACTGTAGCTCTGATATTGCTTCAGTGGGTAAGTTCATGACACGATCATAGTGACCTGTATGTCGTTTTATTGCCCGTACCTTTGCTCACTGTAAATTTTTTGATAGTGCAAAGGTCCGAATTGTGTAGCCGGAAATGCTGCTACCATTTCCCCAATTACTCTTGCTACTTGTCGAATAGTTGGTCGCTCGTTGACCATTAATTTGTTGCATGATTGTGCTAATTCAACCATTTTTGCCTTTGGCAAGGTAACAGTCATATGGACTGAGTTAATTGTGAAGCCCAGGTAGTCCATGATAGTGGATGGCTTCAACTTAGATTTATCTGGATGTAGGACGAACCCCAGAGTTTCGAGGAGCTGTTTTGTAGCTGATACTGCTGCCACAGCCAATTCCATCGTTTTCCCTACTATCAGAATATCCTCCAGATATGCCATGACAATATGTTTTTGTTTTCTTAGTATTGCCATGGCTGGGTTCAATATTTTGGTGAATAATCTTGGGCTGAAGTTAGCCCATAGGGCAATGCTTTGTACCATCCAGATATATTTTAGGTATCTGCAATGATCCTTGTATATGGGTACTAAATAGTAAGCATCTTTAAGATAAATGCTTGCCATGAAGTGTCCTTTGGAATTCAGTTGTTTGGCAGTAACATATGTCTCCATTTTGAAATGTATATACTTAACAAATTTGTTTAGTGATGTTAAGTCAATGATGATGCGACAGCCACCATCTTTTGTGGTTTTAGTGAATATATTCGATACAAATTCCAAAGGTTCATGTTTGGTCTTTTCGATGACCCCCTTTGTGATAAGTCTCACCAGTTCAGCTTGTCCCTCACATTTCTCTTTGACGGAGGGAGAAATACCTTTTGGGGCCATTGTTGAACTGGCGGTGTTTTTTCTGACATGAATTGTATTTTATATCCACTAATGCTGTTGAGTATATACTTGTCACTCATGACCATACCCCATGCTTCTTTAAACAAGTGTAATCTCCCCCCTGTTAATAAAGCACCCTTATTCTCTATATGCTGGTAGGGACCAGACCCACCTACCTCCATGGTTATTGGCGATTCTGTTTCTTCATTTTCCTGAAGATTTTGTTCTGACGTGCTGGCGATGTTGGGGGGAGGCGCATTTTCCAGAGGGTCCGCTGCGGGCCCTGATCTAAAAAGATCTTTGGGGACAATGTGCGGACCCCAAGCGTTCACCAGTCCCATATTGCGGACGTCGACTGGTGGATGCCGTGGGGTGCTGCCGCTTGGGTATCGGAGGTCTTGGTTTGCTCGTCCCGGGGCCTGCCCTCATTAGGCCGAAGGTTTTTGATGCTTCCTGCATCTCCTTCAGTTTTTTATTGAAATCTTTCCCAAATAGCAGCGCGTCCGTCTCCGCAGCTGGGGCTTTACACAAGCCAGCAAATTTGGGATTGAGGGCAGGTCTTATGTTTCCCTCCGGAGATTGTTGATCTCAAATTGTGTGGTACACATTAATGCCAGCACATCCTGCTGGCAGGTATCCATCTCCGTGGTCTCCACGGAACGAGCAAAGGCTGTGATGGCCGACGTCAGGAGCCTTAGGATCCGCTGTAGCTTGAGTTCTTGGGTCCGGATGTGTGACCCACATGCCCCCAGATTTGGCTGTTGACACTTTTTACTTTGAGGGCCTCACAGTTTTCTGGTGCTGTGTGTTGTTTCAGCACCTCAGCGAGCACCTTTTCCAGTAATGGTTGATGCTGGCCGCCATTCTTGGTTCCAGCGGTGCTCCAGCCCGTGGGGTTGCTACAAGCGGTCCATCACACCCAACAGCTCTTCATGTTCCTGCACCCCTGGCATACTCCCGAATTCGTCCGCCTGCCCCTGTTCCAGACCAGCCCAGCCCTGGTCACCAATGCTAGCCTCCAGTAATGAGGGAGCAGAGGGCAGTGTACAGAACACTGTGGAGGTGGTGCCTGACCTCCCTCCGCGAGAGCGCTCTTTCTGCGCATCTCGCTGGAGCTGCTCCAATTGCTGTTGGATGCAGCTCAGGCGGCTGTCTCTCCTCCATTTAGGTGGAGACATGTCCCCGTCCGACGAATCGGTCGCCACCGGCCGGATGCCTGTTCGGATGGCTAGACATCCAGCCCGCAGTTCAGGCATTAGCGGGACTGGGCTCGGCGCGGTGATGGGGATAGCGGAGCGCCCGGTAATTGTCCCTACCGCCTTCTTCTGGAGCTTTTGTGCCTTGTAGTAGCGAGAGCGCCCCTCAAGCAGCGCGTCTCACAGGCACCTGCTCCGTGAGCCGCTCCAGCGGCTCTCTCTCCCCCCGTGCGGGTGGAGAGACGTCCCGTCCGACATCGGGAACACCTGCCGGATGCCTCTCGAGTGGCTATGCATCCAGCCCGCTGCTCAGGTACTAGCGGGCTGGCCTCGGCACGGTGTCGGGGAATTACGGAACACCGGGTAACGCTCCTATCGCCTGTTGCTGCCCCCCTCCCCGACGGGAATACGTTCCTCCTTGAACGGGGGACAGTTTTGTTCCAGAGCCTTTTTCTCTGCCTGTAAAAAACACAAGCAGAAAAAGGCTCACCTGTAAAAGAAAACCCGACCTCAGGGTACTCACCTGACGGTCCGGTTCATTCTGTAGCGGGAGAGCCTAACTCCCGTTGCAGGCCGCTGTTGCACTGCTGGCGTAATGCCGCGCCTGCGCACTGAGCGGGTTCTTCACGTAGTCACTCACGTGACTCCGAAGTAAAATGTCTGGTGTTGAGGTGATTTTAACTACATTGAAATACATATATGGTGCTTTCATGCATAATTTACTTATTAATTACTTCCTTCCCTTGTTGTTCTCATAGAGAATGATAGAAATATGACATTGCAATATTCTTTGGTTTTCTAATATTTATACCAGTTTAAACGAAGTTTTGAGCAGTCATTCTAGCAGATGCACGGGCCTCTGTATTACTGTATCATTTGCCCACAGAGCCAATCACCAAGGCTTGATGTATAATAAATCTTGCTTTTTGAGAGTGAAAAAGAATGCTGGGTGAAGGTGATTTGGACTATTTTTAATGCAATTTAAAATATTTATAAACATTTATATTTAAAACCATGGTAACATAATTGCTGGGAGCTAAATGCTGAATTACAATGGAAATGTCGGGACAAACATCAATTAAAATCTTATGGGACTGATTGCCCCAGATCTGACTGGAAATACTTTAATATTATACTTTATAGGCATACTTTATTGAAACTAAGTTGCACTTTAGTGCACTTGTGCAAGTTTCCCAATTCTATACTTCTATTTGAATATTACATGGTTAGATTCACACTGCACGGAAACAAACTCTTCGGTATGCTTAGTCCGTGATGAACATTCAGTATCTATTTATCCTTTCCTACATGAAAGTCATTTTATTCTACACCCATACTCACCGACCGACTCCGAACTCCAGCAACAGCAGCTTCGTCCGCCCCGAATCGTGGGGCTTTCATCGGCCGGCGGGGGCTTCAACATCGGGAGCAAGAATTTCATTGTCCTATACAGGGACACATGACAATAAACTCACTTGAACTTGAACTTGAACTTGAACGATCCCCTCGATGCAGCAGTTTGATTTTGAGCCGCTCCAGCACTGAAAGGCCCCGCGAACGTGCCGATTCAGCCCTTAGAAAGCGTCTGATAAAGCCCGGATTACAAAACATGGGGGGGGGATCGTCCCCCACCTCTCAAAGCATGGGGGGGACGTGCCCCCCCTGTTCCCCCAGGATTTCCGCCCCTGTTGGCCGGTGTGGGCAAGTTGGACCAAAGGGCCTGTTTCCATGCTGTATGACTTTGACTTTCTGACACAAAGCCATGGGCTGGGATGGAGAGTTGTGAATACGTCCTGCATGTGATGCTGGTGGAATTCTCCATTGGATCCTCCATCATCAGACCATCAAAGGCTGCACCCCTTTAGCAGCAATGCCTTTCCCTCATATGTCACCAGCACCACCTTATTGGAAAATAATGCAATTGGCAATTACTGTGGTTTTCTGTGAAACACAACTGACAGCATGCAGACCTCATATATCTGGTGATATCGGAGCATCTACCAAGTAATTAGAGGATAATTGAGAGTATTTTAATTACCCCATTGATGGGCAGGAGAGTGTTGGTGGGTGAGGGCTGGTGTAAAAATGCAGAACCATTGCTCAGCACACAATGGAGGTACCATTTTCCAGACTGACCACAGTGACGTTGAGAGATGAACGTGTTTCCCATGGCTCAGGAAACCTACCAGCCGAGTACTAAGGAGGACCCAACGTGGGGGGACTGCTGAGAACTAATGGGGACCTAGCGTGGGAGGACCGCCGAGAATTAAGGGGAACACGGTGGAGGGAGGAGAAATGAAAAAGGGATGAGCACTTTTTATAACTTTGTCGGTACCTTTCTGGCAATTCTTTAGTGTACTTATTTGCTAAAACATAGGTTTTAGGTTGCTAGGTACAAGTGCCAATAAAGTACACCATCATCTGCTGAAAGCTATCAGACCTATTTTAAATGGTTTATTGATATTGGTCATTGACAGACGTGGCAGCAATATTTCCTCTTGAACCCTCAGCAACTGCAGGGTTGCAGTTGACAGGTCCATCCTTCTAAACCAACAGCATTTCCCTGTTCCCCTCCCCTCCAAAGACAGGATTAATTCCCTTCATCTCCCCCCACACCCCCTCCCCCAATTAACTAATGGCATTCTCTAGTTGTTGGGCGTAAATCCTCAATGCTCCCCAGCTAAAGAAGCAATTATGAGATCCTTGCATTCCTTGTGACACTAGAGTCTGATTGCTGGCATTGGAAGATTTACCTCTTCCCTTGTAAATGTACACCCATCACCTTTTCCTGATCCTCTATTAACAATAGATTTCTGAAAAGGCTTTTGTAGAGTGGATAAAGCTGTGCGTGATGGAAGGTACCAGGGCAACTGAGGATGTCAGTTTCATTGATAGCATTATTGGCATTGAAATGTGCCTGCTGGCGTAGGCTGTATTGTCCTTGCTCATGTAGTAATGATCAATAGATCATTGTCAAGCTCTTGTCTAATCTGTCCAATTTTCTGTTCTGCTGTAGATATTAACAAAGAAAAAGTAATTTTACCTTGAGTATTTTTTGAGGCCGGTCAAAGCACCTGTACCGGAAATTGCTACATTTACCTTGGCCGATTTTGCCCAAAGTGTCTGATCACTGTGTCTGTAATTATCTTTGACGTTTCATGTTGTACTTCTACAGCAGTTGAGTTAATATGTGACCGGCAGAAATGCAACTATTTTATTTAGCGAACTGTAGAATGGGCAGAGCTGAGGTGCAGTAACTTGGTGAAGATGTTGTGAATCATCAGGTGTATCATGGAGGAGTCATTTGGGGACTTTGTGCAAAGACTTAGTTTGGATCTTTACATTATCATAGACAACGGTAATAAAAATGATACTCAATTTGATATCATATCCACTTGGAACCCCTGACTGCCCCAAAGGTTGTGCAAATTCACAGACTGCACGATACTAACTCTGGCTTCCTAGTTCTACTCTCTGACTATCTCATGAGTGTGGGGATAAAGAAATACGAGTATTTCCAGGGACTACAGGGAATTCTTAATGAAAATTCCAGGCAAACTGCCAACAAAGAGAATTGCCTCCTAATTGAGAGAGAGAGTCAATATTATGTCCCACTTATAACAAGCAGCCTATGCTGTCCATTGTGCAGCAATTTACTGTAAATCCGACTGTGTTATCTTTGTGGTCTGGTACAATAGAACTGCAGGGAAATTGCATTGTTAAGTCAAATGAATTGTCAAATGACTTGCCCAGCTGCAAGTCAGATGTGACCAGGCTTTATTTGAGTAATTCTTACGAGACAGACTAATTTCAAAATGTATATGTCTGGGAAAATTCCAGAGCTTCAGGCACTCCAGTTGTCTTGTCTGAAGTCATCCATAGAAGCACAAAATAGTAAGATTAAACGAGAACTTACCAGTTTGAAGTTTGATCTGTATTTTATGAGGAGTTACGTTGAGGGATTACGTGAAGAACCCGCTCAGTGCGCAGGCGCGGCATACTTCCAAGCAGCGGTGTGGAATCACAGATAGACACAGTTATTTTGAAGTAAACATAGTAAAGATAAGGAGACATCAATTTATTAGTTTGATCCATATAATGAGGGTAGGAGCGGAGGGCACGTAATCCCTCATCGTAACTCCTCATAAAATACAGATCAAACTTCAAACTGGTAAGTTCTCGTTTAATCTTACTATTTTACTTCGGAGTCACGTGAGTGACTACGTGAAGATTTCAAAGCTCTGTGATTTCAAACCGTGTAACAGTTTCATTTCACTCACTGCCGAAGTTCTTGAGGGAGGAAGTGTTATCGTAATGAACCAATGAGTCTATTTGTAGAAAAACACAATGGTATTTTTTAAACAATAACAACAAAGAATTAAGTTGCTCCCCTGGGCTTAAATTAAATATTTGCAGTTCGTAAATCTTTACTGCAAATAAACCAGGTTTTGCCAACGGCTTATTATAAAATTTCTGAACGGTCTTTTCCCTTCCCACCATCCTGCTGTAGCCAGGATGTGGTCTATAGGCATGTCCATTCTTTAGCCGTCGACATGGATGCTGCCCTGGTGGAATAAAATTTGTACATGTTAGTGTTTATCCCAGCAGTTTCTAGCACCTGCTTGAGCCATCTCGCAATGGTTTGGCTCGTACCCCACCATAAGGTTTTTGTGACTGACCCACAAGGCTTTTCATCTCCCTCGAATATTCTGGTTGTGTCTATGTAGGATAGTAGGTGGGTCATGGCACATAACCGTGGTTCTGGTGGGTAAGCCATGACTGGATTAGGTGTTCCTGGTCTGCTCTGTTTGACCAGTCGCTGGATAACGACAGATCTGGTCTGGAGCTGTGATCATGTTGTCCAGTCGCAATAGGTGTAGTGACTGGACCCTCTGAGCGGATACAAGTGCCATCAACATGAGCGTCTTTAGTGTAGCTTGCTCGAGGCCGGGGGATCTGGCTGGTGGCCATTCCCTGAGATATGTCAGGACCACACTGATATCCCAAATATGGGTATACCTGGGCTTAGGGCTTGATATTGTAAATGCCCTTCATCAGTTTTACCACCAGTGGATGGGATCCCATCGCCTGTTGTCCTGCCGCTGGTTTGAGATAAGCAGAAAGAGCACTCTGCGCTGTGTTGATGGCACTGTAGCTGATCCCTACATCGTGGTGTAGATGGCCAGGAACTCCAGTATGTTGGTGGCTGTAGCTGTTGCGTATGTTGTCCATGTTTCCTGGCAGTACTTCTCCCTTTTTTGATGCTGGTTAAGTACTGCCTCTTGGTGGATGTTCGAAGGGATGCCGACATGGTGGTGATGGTTTGTTTGGACAATCCCAGTTCCAGGTAAGGTCTGTTCAAACTTGCAACCCAGGCGTTTAATTTTCTCATGGCATGGGTGTTTAGCTTACCTGGTAGGTAAGTAGCTGATAGCCAAATATGTCTTTCGACATACCATTGCCAAATCATGTTGACCAATTTGTCGCATGATAATGATTTTATGCCACCCATATGGTTAATATAAGCCATCACCGTAGTATTTATCAATTTGTAACCGAACATGCAAGTGCTGCATATTAGATAAATATGCTTTTAAACCATAAAAGGCGCCCAACATCTCTAGATAGTTAATGCCCAGTGTAAGTAGTAATGATGACTCTAGTTTAGTCCATCTACCACTTGTGCTGGATATGGAGTTAGTCGCTCCCCAGCCTTGAGCACTGGCATCTGTTTGAATAACTAAAGTAGGGTTAGTGATAAAGATAGGGCTGAAACTATGCCAAACGTTTTCTGCCCACCACTGTAGCTCTGATATTGCTTCAGTGGGTAAGTTCATGACACGATCATAGTGACCTGTATGTCGTTTTATTGCCCGTACCTTTGCTCACTGTAAATTTTTTGATAGTGCAAAGGTCCGAATTGTGTAGCCGGAAATGCTGCTACCATTTCCCCAATTACTCTTGCTACTTGTCGAATAGTTGGTCGCTCGTTGACCATTAATTTGTTGCATGATTGTGCTAATTCAACCATTTTTGCCTTTGGCAAGGTAACAGTCATATGGACTGAGTTAATTGTGAAGCCCAGGTAGTCCATGATAGTGGATGGCTTCAACTTAGATTTATCTGGATGTAGGACGAACCCCAGAGTTTCGAGGAGCTGTTTTGTAGCTGATACTGCTGCCACAGCCAATTCCATCGTTTTCCCTACTATGAGAATATCCTCCAGATATGCCATGACAATATGTTTTCTTAGTATTGCCATGGCTGGGTTCAATATTTTGGTGAATAATCTTGGGCTGAAGTTCGCCCATAGGGCAATGCTTTGTACCATCCAGATAAATTTTAGGTATCTGCGATGATCCTTGTATATGGGTACTAGATAGTAAGCATCTTTAAGATAAATGCTTGCCATGAAGTGTCCTTTGGAATTCAGTTGTTTGGCAGTAACATATGTCTCCATTTTGAAATGTATATACTTAACAAATTTGTTTAGTGATGTTAAGTCAATGATGATGCGACAGACACCATCTTTTTTGGTTTTAGTGAATATATTCGATACAAATTCCAAAGGTTCATGTTTGGTCTTTTCGATGACCCCCTTTGTGATAAGTCTCACCAGTTCAGCTTGTCCCTCACATTTCTCTTTGACGGAGGGAGAAATACCCTTTGGGGCCATTGTTGAACTGGCGGCGTTTTTTCTGACATGAATTGTATTTTATATCCTGTAATGTTGTTGAGTATATACTTGTCACTCGTGACCATACCCCATGCTTCTTTAAACAAGTGTAATCTCCCCCCTGTTAATAAAGCACCCTTATTCTCTATATGCTGGTAGGGACCAGACTCACCTACCTCCATGGTTATTGGCGATTCTGTTTCTTCATTTTCCTGAAGATTTTGTTCTGACGTGCTGGCGATGTTGGGGGGAGGCGCATTTTCCAGAGGGTCCGCTGCGGGCCCTGATCTGAAAGATCTTTGGGGATAATGTGCGGACCCCAAGCGTTCACCAGTCCCATATTGCGGACGTCGACTGGTGGATGCCGTGGGGTGCTGCCGCTTGGGTATCGGAGGTCTTGGTTTGCTCGTCCCGGGGCCTGCCCTCATTAGGCCGAAGGTTTTTGATGCTTCCTGCATCTCCTTCAGTTTTTTATTGAAATCTTTCCCAAATAGCAGCGCGTCTGTCTCCGCAGCTGGGGCTTTACACAAGCCAGCAAATTTGGGATTGAGGGCAGGTCTTATGTTTCCCTCCGGAGATTGTTGATCTCAAATTGTGTGGTACACATTAATACCAGCACATCCTGCTGGCAGGTATCCATCTCCGTGGTCTCCACGGAACGAGCAAAGGCTGTGATGGCTGATGTCAGGAGCCTTAGGATCCGCTGTAGCTTGAGTTCTTGGGTCTGGATGTGTGACCCACATGCCCCCAGATTTGGCTGTTGACACTTTTTACTTTGAGGGCCTCACCGTTTTCTGGTGCTATGTTGTTTCAGCACCTCAGCGAGCACCTTTTCCAGTAATGGTTGATGCTGGCCGCCATTCTTGGTTCCAGCGGTGCTCCAGCCCGTGGGGTTGCTACAAGCGGTCCATCACACCCAACAGCTCTTCATGTTCCTGCACCCCTGGCATACTCCCGAATTCGTCCGCCTGCCCCTGTTCCAGACCAGCCCAGCCCTGGTCACCAATGCTAGCCTCCAGTAATGAGGGAGCAGAGGGCAGTGCATGAAGCACTGTGGAGGGGGTGCCTGACCTCCCTCCGCGAGAGCGCTCTTTCTGCGCATCTCGCTGGAGCTGCTCCAATTGCTGTTGGATGCAGCTCAGGCGGCTGTCTCTCCTCCATTTAGGTGGAGACATGTCCCCGTCCGACGAATCGGACGCCACCGGCCGGATGCCTGTTCGGATGGCTAGACATCCAGCCCGCAGTTCAGGCACTAGCGGGACTGGGCTCGGCACGGTGATGGGGATAGCGGGGCGACCGGTAATTGTTCCTACCGCCTGTTGCTGCCCCCCCTGCAATGGAACGCTCCTCCGCTGGAGTCGAGCGGGGACAGGTTCTTCTGGAGCTTTTGTGCCTTGTAGTAGCGAGAGCGCTCCTCAAGCAGCGCGTCTCGCAGGCACCTGCTCCGTGAGCCGCTCCAGCGGCTCAGGCGGCTCTCTCTCCCCCCGGGTGGAGAGACGTCCCGTCCGACATCGGGAACACCTGCCGGATGCCTCTCGAGTGGCTATGCGTCCAGCCCGCTGCTTCAGGTACTAGCGGGCTGGCCTCGGCACGGTGTCGGGGAATTACGGAACACCGGGTAACGCTCCTACCGCCTGTTGCTGCCCCCCTCCGCAACGGGAAAACGGGGGACAGTTTTGTTCCAGAGCCTTTTTCTCTGCCTGTAAAAAACACAAGCAGAAAAAGGCTCACCTGTAAAAGAAAACCCGACCTCAGGGTACTCACCTGACGGTCCGGTTCATCCTGTAACGGGAGTGCCTAACTCCCGTGGCAGCCGCTGTTGCACTGCTGGCGTAATGCCGCGCCTGCGTACTGAGCAGGTTCTTCACGTAGTCACTCACGTGACTCCGAAGTTAAATCAAGGTGTGTTGGAGGTCACACAAACTCATTAGATCTTACAGAAACCTCAGAATAAGTTTGGATGCAGGTTAATGTCAATTATAATTATTTTTCTTGGTCCACAAACAAAGTTAATTTCCTTTTAACCTGCATCTGCGGCAATCTGCCTGTAGCAAGTACAAGCCAGTATTCCCAAAGCAATAAATCTAAGGAGCATTCCCGCTCAATGATTCTCATCCTTCCTTCCTTCCTAAAATTTCTTTGGACACCCAACTGTGAAAATACATCAAGACAAAAGCTGAATTGCAACGGGTGAAGAGAAGATGATGACTCTCCACACCAAGACTACATTTGATCAAGTGACTAAGGAACTTAGTAAAACTGAAGCTATTAAGAAGTGGAAGAAGCTCTGTCCAGGCTGGAATCATATCTGGCATAGAGACACTATTTGGAGTATTGTCTTCACATTTGGTAACCCTGCTGCAAGAAGGATGTTGGAGAGAATGCAGAGAAGATTTACAAGGATATTGCCACGACCTGAGGACCTGAGTTATAGGAAGAAGCTGGGAAGGCTAGGACTCTATTTCTTGAAGAGTAAGATGACGAGGGCTGATCCTATAGAGGTGTATAAGATCATGCAAGGAATAGATAGTGTGAATGCACAGAATTTATTACCCGGTGTGGGGGAATCAAGAACAGACATAGATTTAGGGGGGGGGGATAGATTTAATAGAAACCTGAGAGGCACACAGGCGGTGGTGGGTCTATGGAAAGAGCTGCCAGAGGAGGTAGTTGATTGACATTGTGTACATACAGAGATCCTGAAATGTGGTGAAGGAACAGGCCAACCAGCCACTGCTCTGTTTATAGGCAATGATAAGGTGATGAAATGCATACAATTTGGGGCCTGATTAGTGTGGAGAGCAATGGACCATTATAATGAGATAATGGATAGAAATGAATAATGGAGTCAATGTGTTGTACAAAATACCTCCAGAAGGCTTCTGATGAGGTTTATTAAAACAGAGCGTGCTTCTATCACATCTTCAGGCATTGCATTCCAGATTCTAAGCACATGCTGCTCCAGAATCTCTTTCCATTTTTTGCCAGTGACATTTAGCCTTTAGACTTTAGAATTTAGGGATACAGAGCAGAAACAGGCCCTCAGCCCACCGAGTCCGTGCCGACCAGCCCTACATTAGCACTATCCTACACACTAGGGACAATTTACCATTTTTACCAAAGCAAATTAGCCTACAAACCTGTTCATCTTTGGGGTGTGGGAGGAAACAGGTCACCTGGAGGAAACCCATGCCGTCATAGGGAGAACTCAGGGAGAACCAGGGAGAACCAGGGAGAAACTTCGTACAGACAGCAGCCATGGTTAGAATCAAAGCCAGGTCTCTGGCACTGTAAGTCAGCAACTCTACCGCTGCGCCACTAATACTTGGGCTTCTTCACCATGTGAACAGCAGAGTGGCATAAAATAAATATTGGTAGAATGAATGCAAAGTTGGCAAAGTAACAGGAAATAGTCAGTTGTGATGAATGTTTATTGGACTGGAGGAAGGTAAGTGGTGGCGATCCCCAGCGATCAGTGTTAGCGCCATTTCTTTTTTTTAATCTATTTTAATGAGCTAGACTTGGGAATCTAAGCCACAATTTCTAAATTTGCAGATGACACGAAATCTGGCAAATACTACGAACTGCAATGATAAAGCGGCCTTTTCACGGGGCGACTTGACGCAAGAGTTAACCGGAGTTTAACATCGTGGGAACCTCGTGCGATAACAGTACGGCATTCGTGGACCACCGTGGACCACCGTAGCGCTAACGGCAGGTCATCGTGTAACTTGGTCACTCGGGAGAAAATTCAAGAAAGTTTGAATTTCTCCAAGAGTGACTTGTACACTTGTGGTTGAGTATTGCAACATTATATGAACGTAGTGGCCAGTGCGATATCCGTAATAACTCTTGCGGGTACCGTGGGAACTCCTGCGGATGGTGAACCCGGAAGCTGGACAGAGGGGACAGAAGGTGATTAAAAATTATCTTCTGTGGGATTGAATTTAAAAAATAAATAAAAATAAAGATTTACATCCGCATATGGACATCAACTTATTCATGAGTTATGTTAATGAGATTCAAGAAAATAACTATAATCTTTAAAAGGGACTTTACTGAAAACTTTACTGAAAGGTTACGCATTTTTATGGTCCGTGAGAAATTTTTCACATGTACTTCTTTGAGAGATACAGGTCGGAGTCCTCGGGTCCAGGGGTCCGGAACGCTACCAATCAATGTTGTACAGAGACCCGTGTAAGGAGTGAACTGCACATGCTGGTTTAAACCGAAGACAGACACAAAAAGCTGGAGTAACTCAGCGAGTCAAGCAGCATCTCTGGAGAAAAAAGCTGATGTTTCGGGACGAGACACATCTTCAGACTCAATTCCGATTAGGATGTCTGAAGAAGGGCTCCGATTCGAATCGTCACCTATTCTTTTTCTCCAGAGATGATGCCTGACCCGCTGACTTACTCCAGCTTTTTATGCTTTTCTTTTTAATTAATCTCTCCCTTCTGCCTTCAAGCAAGCGTTTTCGATGCACATAGTGGGCAGCTGCATACAGCGCGTCAATGAAAAAACCCAACATCCTGTACTCGAAATTATTTAGTATAGGCATGTCTCCAAATGAGCCGATTCAACCAAGGGAGGATATATATAGTGTGTGAAAAAAAAAGTTACATCATATTTGTCACGTGTAGTTCACGATGTTCATTCAAGATTTAACGCGAAAGCTCGGGAAACAGCCAAGTCACTCGTACAAATAACATAAATGCCGAGTACCGTGGGAACTCTTTATCTATCCCCGTTATATCGTGCGAGACTCGTGCTGGACCACGACCTCTTCACTCTTGTGACATCTTGCGTCAACTCGCCCCGTGAAAAGGCCGCTTAATTGTGATAAATTGCAGCTGGAAGTTCAGATGAAGTTGAATGTGGAGAAATGTGAGGAGAGACAATATAGAATAAAGTACACTATTCGAGCAGAAGGACCTGGGGACATGGGAACATCTGACATTGAAAGTGGCAGGGCAGGTTGTGAAAGCAGTTATTAAAGCAGATGCAATTCTGGATTTTATCAATGAAGGCAGAGTATAAATGCAAGAGAATCATGCAGATTCTTCATAAAATAATGCTCTGGGGTGTTAAGTAGAGTATTGTGTTCAGTTCAGGCTACCTCATTATAACAACGATGTGGAGAAAATGGAGAAGATCCAGAAGTGATTTACAAAGTTCCTACCTGAAATGAGGGATCGCAGTTACAGGAATAGATTGGGGGAGACTGGGATTGTTTTCTTGGGCAAATGGAGGTTGAAGGGAGATCTGATTGAAGTATATAAAATGATGCGTGGGTTGTACGATGCTGATCCTGTTGGGGTCAAGGACTAGAGATAAAATAATAGGGAAGAGCAATGTGAGGCAACGCTTTCCCAAGCAGTATGTTGTTGAAATCACAAATGCACTGCCTGCACTTATAATTATAGTAAACTTGCCCAGAGTAGGGGAATGGAGAACCAGAGGACATAGGCTTATAGTGAGGGGGGGAAACTTTTAATAGGAACTTGAAGGGTAACCTTTTCACACAAACGGTGGGTGGGTGTATGGAACAAGCTGCCGGAGGAGGTAGTTATTGCAGGTACTATTGCAACGTTTAAGAAACATTTAGACAGGTACATGGATAGGACAGGTTTAGAGGGATATGGGCCAAACGCAGGCAGGTGGAACTAGTGTAGATGGGACATATTTGCCGGTGTGGGCAAGTTGAGCTGTCGGGCCTGTTCCACACTGTAAGACTCTATGACTGTATGGTTGTTGTCCTCAGGCTTCTTGATCAGGAATGATTGATCATGTAGTATTCTCTACCCATCCTAAAATGTTGCTGGAGCACATCTACAGCATGAGCAAGTTTCTTGGATTAGTTGTTCGTGCACAGGGATCAGTCAAGTTTGCAATGACTGCTCCAGTAGTCTATTAACATTCCGTGCATCATCTGGAAGACAAGTATGCATCAGAGAAGGAGGATATTGTGGCTTGTAGAGGTTTGTAAATTGAATATTGCAGAAAACTAGAAGTGTAATATGCTTGGATGTGTCTTCGATTGAAGCATCAGCTGCCTGAATGTGGTTTGGATATTGTCATATCCATGCTATGATTGAACATAGAATTTCACAATAGTCATTAGTAATAACTGAAAGTTATTTTCAATCTGTATCCTAGGATCTTTTCTTTCATGTGACCCTTTTTAAACGCAGATCTAAATGAATTAGTAATCTTTATTCCTTGGGTAACATTAGCTGTGATGAATGATATGATGTTGAGCAAGCAACAATAAGCCATGTGTTAAGGGGTTAAATGGATTAATTATTTGCATATTATTCTGGTATTCTCCAATGTAGGTTAATCCAACAATGCCCTCGGTGTGTAGTGAGTAGGTTCAAAAGTGGGATAACAGAACGAGTGTGAGTTGGTGATTGATGGTCAGCATGGACTCGGTGGGCCAAAGGGTCTGTTTCCGTGCTGAATCTCTCTAAACATGTGCTAAATTTTCTTACATGTCCTCTTACATTTGATCTCCCAATCTTTAGACAACCTTCTTCACTATCCACAAATAACAGAGATCCCAGCACTGATCCTTGCGAAACACTATTGGTCACAGACCTCCAGTCTGAGTAATATTCTTCCACCATTACTCTCAGTCTTCTATGCAGGTCCAATTTATCATCCCTGTGGATTTTATCTTTGTATAATTCGTTGTCACCTTTCCCTAGCTAACAATGATCTATTCTACATTTCCCTTGATCTATGTCCCCTTTGATGTCTTGCTTTCACACCTTACATTCCATATCTTTATGTCTCCCTCTCCCCGGACTCTCAGTCTGAAGAAGGGTCTCGACCCGAAACGTCACCCGTTCCTGAAGAGAGAGAGAGAGAGAGAGAGAGAGAGAGAGAGAGAGAGAGAGAGAGATGCTGCCTGTCCCGCTGAATTACTCCAGCATGTTGTGTCTATCTTCAGTGTAAACCAGCATCTGCAGTTCCTTCCTTCACATTAACCTACAAACCTGTACATCTTTGTAATATGGGAGGAATCCGGAACACCCAAAGAAAACAGGGAGAACATACAAACTCCGTACAGGCAGCACTTGTAGTCAGGATCGAACCTGGGTCTCTGGCACTGTAAAGGGCCTGTCCCACTTTCACAAACTAATTCACGACCTTTTTTACTCGTGGACATTTTTCATCATGCTAGAAAAACGCCCCGACCTACTTGATGCCACGAGTACCTACGACTAGCATCACGGCCTACCTACGACCTCCTACGACCTCGTGACGACCATGCTGCGAGTATGAGTCAAGGGCAAACTCGGCAGAACTCGGTAAATTAGGTCGTGAAAGTGGGACAGGCCCTTTAATAATAATATAATAATATAATAATAATAATAATATAATAATAATAATAATAATTTGTTTATAGGGACAGTGCATATTAATGAACATTTGCATGTAAATATGCGAGATTGTAGCCAATCAGTAGCTAATTTCCGTCTCTAGTCTCAGGCAAAGGTAGGTGAAGTGTCTTGCCCAAGGACACAACGACAGTACACACTCCAAGCAGGATTCGAACCGGCCACCTTCAGGTTGCCAGCCGAACACTTAGCCCATTGTGCCATCTGTCGTCCTTTAGACAGCAACTCTACCGTTGCACCACTGTGCCGCCCTCCAGAGTGTTCCCTCTGAGTGCCGCTGTGACGTTCTGATCAGTGGTGCAACTCCTTGCTCTTTTACATTCCTCTCTATCACAACCTAAACTTGCAGGAAAGTTCTGCACAGATTCAAACTGCAGCTCAATGTTTTTTGGTACAGCAGAGAGCCTTATCCAAGTATTGTATTTAGATTATTACCTGTGAGTGTATTAGTTTAGTTAAGATCTTGGAGCCCAAAACCTACACCATTTAGTAACAATGTGTATTTATCTAGTATTTAAAAATTGCAAATCATCCTCAAGTTTTTTACAAAAGTGTGAGAAAAAATATTTGACACTAAGCTTAATGAGGAGTTGTAAGCCAAAGTAAAAAATAGGTTGTAAACGTTATGTTGAGGTCTGCTTTAACACAGAGAGAATTAATCAGCTGTGGAGAGGGTAAATCCAGAGCTAGTTATCGGAATTCAATGTTGGAGGAGTGAATAAAATGAGGGTACACCAATGGAAAAATCATGATATTCTTATAGTTGTTGGAAATTAGAGTCCAGAGTGCAGAGTTTAGGCCATGGAGAGATTTGAAAATCAAGCATGAGGATATTTAAATAGGGAGGATTCTGTATCTAGACTCCATATAAATAGAAAGATTAAACGAGAACTTACCGTTTGAAGTTTGATCTTTATTTTATGAGAAGTTGAAGTGAGGGATTACGTGAAGAACCCGCCAGCATGCATGAGCGTTAATCTTCAAAGCAACTGTATGAAACTACAGCCCACTTGCACCAAATTAAACTATAGAAAGATTAATAACGCTTGATTTACCAAATGATCTTTATGAGATTCAGGGTTGGGAGTGGAGGGCACGTAGTCTCTCACTCCAAATTCACATAAAATAAAGATCAAACTTCAAACTGTAAGTTCTCGTTTAATCTTTTTATTTTATATCAAAGTCTCGTGATGAGACTACGTGAAGCCTTCGAAGCCCTGTGGTTTCATGCAGTAAACCAATCTGTATGTGAAAACACTAAACAGATAAACCATAAATGGTATAAAAGACATGGGCCATTAACAACATGATGCTAACTTTACATACATGTACAGCGCCCTTAATGCATTTCGTTGTCTCTGTACTGTACACTGACAATGACAATTAAAATTGAATCTGAATCTGAATCTGAATTGGACCACAGTCCCAATTGCCTTTCGGTTAGACAATAGCTCATGCAACACTGTTCAGAATTCTATCTGCAACCGTCCCGACATGTTCAACGGAACTTTATAACTTCTGAAAGTGCGCTTCTCTGAGCCTCCTGCTGAAAGTGATCAAAGGGGAATATCCATTCTATTGGCTGCTGACGATCCAGCCGCCCTGGTAGAGTGAGACTTGAAATGATTTGTATTTACTCCTGCTTTCAGCTGCTTACACTCTATCCATCTTAAAATAGACTGCACCAACAATCTCTTGTGAAACTATTATATAACAATGAAGAAACTTTTCCTTCATCTCATAGGTTCTTAGTAACCTCAGTGTACCTTTTTACATAATAAACACCCCCAATCTCCGATCTGGTGGGGATGCCGTCAACTCCAACTTGTACCCAGTACGCTTTATGAGTTAATTCACATAAAATGCTACCCTCTTGTCAAATATGACTGAGAGATCCAGATGGAGATTGTGTAAAGACTGTGCTCTTCGTGCTGAAATCAGTGTCATAAGTATGACTAACTTAAGAGTAACGGCTCCCACATTAGGGATGCAGCTGATGATAATCTGCATAAAAATGTATACTGATTACACATTCCACAATACTTTGTATCTAGGCTTTAGAGTGTTTATATAAAAGACACCTTCCATAACCTTAGTCAACAGTGGGTGAAAACCAATAATTTATTGTCCCACTTAGTACTAGATACAATGACAAAGCAGTACGAGCAGTGTTAATTGCGCTATAACATAGTCGCTTCTCTTAAACCCAAACTGAAAGAAAACATCAAACCCCTGCTACTTCTGTTTAAAAGTAGCTTGCATGTGCCTCTTCACAAAACTTTCCATACAACCATGCAGTGATAGATGCACGAGAAATAGGTTGAACTAGCCACCGCTCATGTCTTCGAGCAAATATAGGAGCTTCTTTCAGCGGACTTATTTACAATGGAAGCCATGGTTGAGTAGGCCAATTTAGCACTACTATAATTCATGTTGCCTCATCTTGAATTATCTTAGGAGGCATCTACTGATAAATACCCTGAGTCGTATCTGTGTGTAGGGTGCGAGACATATCTGCAGAGTTTTTGACAAAACCTGAATATGTAATAGATAATGCCGGCTCCAGTATGGACTTTCCTGTATGAATAACAAACCCTAGATATTCTAGGAGTGGCTTGGTTGCTGAAACAAGTAACTCTGTGACACCTGATCTCTTCCCTACAATAAGCATGTCCTCCATAAATTCCTGTCAGCATCTTGTATGCTTTACTTGGTGAGTATTCTGGAAGAGTTTATTCTATATGTGATGTATGTTCTTTATTACCTGAATTTAAGATTTAATTGTTAATAAAGCAATATTTTGGTATTTCAGATAATAGTGTTGATGTAAGTGTACGTATTTAGGTTCTTTGACTGAAATTCTGGAACATTGAAATAAAACCAAACTGTTTACATTGAAACCTATGGGAAACACTTATTTGATTTACAAATTTTCGCTTGACTAATCATTTTGCCAAAATGTGACCCTTCATAAATCAAGGGATGACGGTACCAGTTTAGAGCAAATAATCTTCTCTAGGTAAAATATACTTAAGTATACTGCTACCTAATGAGGTGAGGCAAAGGAGCTGCAAAATCCATGCATGAATATGCATTCACCATATTGTTTCAAAGCTGTAAAAGAGCTGTACTAAAATAATTATTTTCCACTCTTTGTGAAATTCTCGATTATTCTTAGTGGTGACCTACTTCTCTTTGCATTTAATAATATCTAACACATTTAGACTGTCATTCCTAAATTAAGGTAAGTTGACATAATTCTTAAATTTATGTGTCTCACCTCCTCTCTATCACACTGGTTATCATGAGAAATGTCACAGTGATGAATCCCTACACTGAAATCAGCAATCTTCTGCATCAGATTATTATCCAGTCATTCCTTTCACTTAATACCCACTTGCATTACAGCAAATATCCTCACGCTCCCCTATAAATGTCAGAACAAAATAGTATAAAAAACAAATAAACCAAAATGTACATTCCCTGAGTCTCAAGATATAGGTTGATAAATAGTACTATTCTCTTCCTATTCCAAGTAATTGCACATTACATTGTGACACATCTACTTCAATGTGTTATTTTTTTCTGGGAAAGGAGTATTTCACTATTTTGTCACCAGAAAATAATGGGCAACTAGAATTGGAATAGGAGACTGTGTCACTCAATATTTTCTCAAAACTATTTTCATTGTACAATCACTGCCTGTTGTACACGAATTCAAATTTGGTTTGAATGTCAATAACCCTTTCAAGTGACTTGTCTGTACATGTCTATCATCTCTTATCAAAATGTAAGTATCAATAATCCCTGACCCAGCTTCGACCTCATAAGGAAACGGGTAAGGAGTATTACTGTTGTAAGTACCAACACTCTCTAAGAGGAGTTTAGTTTAAAGATACAGCAGGCCCTTCAACCCACTAAGTCCATGCCGAACATTGAACATCTGTTCAGACTAGTTCTATGCTATCCCGCTTTTTAATTTACTTCCTACACACTAGGGACAATTTACAGCAGCCCATTAACCTATAAACACGCGTGTCTTTGGGATGTGGGAGGAAACTAGAGCACCTAGAGGAACCCATGTAGTCACAGGGAGAATGTGCAAACTCCACACAGACAGCACCTGAGGTCAGGATTAATCACAGGTGTCTGGTGGCGTGCAGCTGCAGCTCTACCAGCTGCGCATTGTGCCACCTTCTTCAACCAGCAGATACTTGGTATTACTGTTCAAATCCAAACCTACATCGGTGAGACCAAGCGTAGGCTTGGCGATCGTTTCGCCGAACGCCTCCGCTCGGTCCGCATTAACCAACCTGACCTCCTGGTGGCTCAGCACTTCAACTCCCCCTCCCATTCCATATCCGACCTCTCTGTCCTGGGCCTCCTCCACGGCCATAGTGAGCAACACCGGAAATTGGAGGAACAGCACCTCATATTCCGCTTGGGGAGTCTGCATCCTGGTGGCATGAACATTGAATTCTCCCAATTCTGTTAGCCCTTGCTGTCTCCTCCCCTTCCTAGCTCTCCCTCAGCCCCCGGGCTCCTCCTCCTCCCTTTTCCTTTCTTCTCCCCGCCTCCTTCCACCCCCCATCAGTCTGAAGAAGGGTTTCGAACCGAAACGTTGCCTATTTCATTTGCTCCATAGATGCTGCTGCACCCGCTGAGTTTCTCCAGCATTTTTGTGCACCTTTATTTTCATCATCTACTTGATGATTTACTGGGCAACTGAGATGTCCCCTTAGCTGCCTTATCAATGGGCTCAATTCAGAATGCATTTCTACAGACTAGCACAGGTCAGATCATCTTTTGGGCCATTCTATAAACCAAAGCTCTCAAAGGTAGAAGTAAAATGTGCATTTATGCTAGTTTAGTGTTGAGACACAGAGCCCAAGTCGACCAGAAATCCCTGCACACAAACGCTAGTTCTACACACTCTATGGACAATTTACAACTAAACCAAGCCAATTGACCTACAAATCTTTGCGCCTTTGGACTGTGGGAGGAAACCGGGGATCCCGGAGAAAACCCACGCAGGTCACGGGGAGAATGTACAAAATCTGCACAGACTGCACCCATAGTCAGGATTGAACCCGGGTCTCTGGTACTGTAAAGCAGCAACTCTACCGCTGCACCTCCATGCCGCCCATTGCTGTATGATGCTGTAAATAGAAATGGTCTGGGTCACCATCATTGCGATTTCAATCCCCACCCTAACCCCTGAGCTGCAACCCCTCAACCCCTCCCTGTATGTATCCTGCCTTTGGCTCCACAATATTTCTGTGACCTGAATCAGCAGGCAGCTTCACAGTTTTGATTAAATGAGGTCTGGCTCAAAAAGATGGTCTGGGCCTCGTGCCACACTCACCATTCTCAGGTGGTCAGCTGACGTTTCCCATCAGTTGTGTACTAAAATGATAAAATACTCTCTCCTGCCCCCTTTAAGCAGGTCAGCTTGTTCTTTTGCAACCCATGAAATGTAAGATCATGTTCACTTTAGCCTGGTTTTATTTGTTTGCCAAGACTTACGTGTTCAATATATATAACAAAAGTAGAATTGTACCAACACTACTTATTTTAAGAGAGTTCAGTTATTGTTAAGTATCTATGTGCTAATAGAAACATAGAAATTAAGTGCAGGAATAGGCCATTCGGCCCTTCGAGCCTGCACCGCCATTCAATATGATCATGGCTGATCATCCAACTCAGTATCCTGTACCTGCCTTCTCTCCATACCCTCTGATCCCCTTAGCCACAAGGGCCACATCTAACTCCCTCTTAAATATAGCCAATGAACTGGCCTCGACTACCCTCTGTGGCAGAGAGTTCCAGAGATTCACCACTCTCTGTGTGAAAAAAGTTCTTCTCATCTCGGTTTTAAAGGATTTCCCCCTTATCCTTAAGCTGTGACCCCTTGTCCTGGACTTCCCCAACATCGGGAACAATCTTCCTGCATCTAGCCTGTCCAACCCCTTAAGAATTTTATAAGTTTCTATAAGATCCCCTCTCAATCTCCTAAATTCTAGAGAGTATAAACCAAGTCTATCCCGTCTTTCTTCATAAGACAGTCCTGACATCCCAGGAATCAGTCTGGTGAACCTTCTCTGCACTCCCTCTAGGGCAATAATGTCCTTCCTCAGATTTGGAGACCAAAACTGTACGCAATACTCCAGGTGTGGTCTCACCAAGACCCTGTACAACTGCAGTAGAACCTCCCTGCTCCTATACTCAAATCCTTTTGCTATGAAAGCTAACATACCATTCGCTTTCTTCACTGCCTGCTGCACCTGCATGCCTACTTTCAATGACTGGTGTGCCATGACACCCAGGTCTCGCTGCATCTCCCCTTTTCCTAGTCGGCCACCATTTAGATAATAGTCTGCTTTCCTGTTTTTGCCACCAAAATGGATAACCTCACATTTATCCACATTATACTGCATCTGCCAAACATTTCCCCACTCACCCAGCCTATCCAAGTCACCTTGCAGTCTCCTAGCATCCTCCTCACAGCTAACACTGCCCCCCAGCTTAGTGTCATCTGCAAACTTGGAGATGTTGCCTTCAATTCCCTCATCCAGATCATTAATATATATTGTAAATAGCTGGGGTCCCAGCACTGAGCCTTGCGGTACCCCACTAGTCACTGCCTGCCATCCTCAAAAAATTCTATAAGATTCGTCAGACATGATTTACCTTTTGTAAATCCATGCTGACTTTGTCCAATGATTTCACCACTTTCCAAATGTGCTGCTATCCCATCTTTAATAAGTGACTCTAGTAGTTTCCCCACTACCGATGTTAGACTAACTGGTCTGTAATTCCCCGTTTTCTCTTTCCCTCCCTTCTTAAAAAGTGAGGTTACGTTTGCTACCCGCCAATCCTCAGGAACTACTCCAAAATCTAAAGAGTTTTGAAAGATTATTACTAATGCAACCACTATTTCTGGAGCTACTTCCTTAAGTACTCTGGGATGCAGCCTATCTGGCCCTGGGGATTTATCAGCCTTTAATCCATTCAATTTACCCAACACCACTTCCCGGCTAACCTGGATTTCACTCAATTCCTCCAACTCCTTTGACCTGCTATTGACTGCTATTTCCGGCAGATTATTTATGTCTTCCTTAGTGAAGACGGAACCAAAGTAGTTATTCAATTGGTCCGCCATATCCTTGTTCCCCATGATCAACTCACCTGTTTCTGACTGCAAGGGACCTACATTTGTTTTAACTAATCTTTTTCTCTTCACATATCTATAAAAGCTTTTGCAGTCAGTTTTTATGTTCCCTGCCAGTTTTCTTTCATAATCTATTTTTCCTTTCCTAATTAAGCCCTTTGTCCTCCACTGCTGGTCTCTGAATTTCTCCCAGTCCTCCGGTATGCTGCTTTTTCTTGCTAATTTGTACGCATCATCCTTCGCTTTGATACTATCCCTGATTTCCCTTGTTATCCACGGATGCACTACCTTCCCTAATTTATTCTTTTGCCAAACTGGGATGAACAATTTTTGTAGTTCATCCATGCAGTCTTTAAATGTCTTCCATTGCATATCCACCGTCAACCCTTTTAGAATTAATTGCCAGTCAATCTTGGCCAATTCACGTCTCATACCCTCAAAGTTACCTTTCTTTAAGTTTAGAACCATTGTTTCTGAATTAACAATGTCACTCTCCATCCTAATGAAGAACTCAACCATATTATGGTCACTCTTGCCCAAGGGGGCACGTACAACAAGACTGCTAACTAACCCTTCCTCATTACTCAATACCCAGTCTAAAATAGCCTGCTCTCTCGTTGGTTCTTCTACATGTTGATTTAGATAACTATCCCGCATACATTCCAAGAAATCCTCTTCCTCAGCACCCCTGCCAATTTGATTCACCCAATCTATATGTAGATTGAAGTCACCCATTATAACGGTTTTGCCTTTGTCGCACGCATTTCTAATTTCCTGTTTGATGCCATCTCCAACTTCACTACTACTATTAGGTGGCCCGTACACAACACCCACCAGCGTTTTCTGCCCCTTAGTGTTTCGCAGCTCTACCCATACCGATTCCACATCCTCCAAACTAATGTCCTTCCTTTCCATTGCGTTAATCTCCTCTCTAATTAGCAACGCTACCCCACCTCCTTTTCCTTTCTCTCTATCCCTCCTGAATATTGAATATCCCTGGATGTTCAGCTCCCAGCCTTGGTCACCCTGGAGCCATGTCTCCGTGATCCCAACTATATCATAATCATTAATAGCCATCTGCACATTCAACTCATCCACCTTATTACGAATGCTCCTTGCATTGAGACACAAAGCCTTCAGGCTTGTTCTTACAACACTCTTACCCCTTATACAATTATGTTGAAAAGTGGCCCTTTTTGATTTTTGCCCTGGTTTTGTCTGCCTGCCACTTTTACTTTTCACCTTGCTACCTATTGCTTCTACCCTCATTTTACACCCCTCTGTCTCTACGCTCACACATTTAAGAAACCCTTTCCCTTTAACTCCATCCTCCACTATCCCATTCGACACCCCACCCCCCTTATTCAGTTTAAAACCACCCGTGTAGCAGTGGCAAACCTGCTTGCCAGAATGCTGGTCCCACACCTGTTAAGATGCAATCCGTCCCTTTTGTACAGTTCCCCCTTACCCCAAAACAGATCCCAGTGATCTAAGAATCTAAATCCCTGCCCCGTGAACCAGTTCCTCAGCCACACATTCAGGTTCCGTATCTCCCTGTTCCTGCTCTCGCCAGCACGAGGAACTGGAAGCAAGCCGGAGATAACAACCCTGGAGGTCCTGCTTTTCAGCATTTTTCCGAGCTCTCTAAAGTCACGCTGCAGAATATTCATCCCCTTCTTTCCGACATCATTTGTGCCGACATGCACTACCACTTCCGGATGTTCACCTTCGCCCTTGAGGATTTTCTGCACTCTGTCCGTGACATCCTGGATCCTGGCACCAGGAAGGCAGCACACCATCCTCGCATCCCGTCTGTTGCCGCAGAAACCCCTGTCCGTACCTCTCACAATGGAGTCCCCACTACAATGGCGTTGCCTGCCTTAGGCCTTTTTGGTTTTGGCTCAACAGCCCTATTCGCATCACAAGCCAGTCCGCCGCCCAGTGTAAACACCTTTTCTGTCCCGACAGCTTCTAAGTGGGTGAACCTGTTCACAAAAGGTACAACACCAGGGGACGTTGGCATTCCATGCTTCCCTCCCGTTCTCACTGTCTCCCACCTTCTCTCTTCCAGTACCTTAGGTGTAACAATCGTACTGTAGGACTTGTCGAGGAACGACTCCGTTTCTCGGACGAACCGGAGGTCATCCACTTGCTTCTCCAGTTCTCCAGTTCCCCAACACGGCCCTTCAGGAGCTCTACCTGGATGCACTTCTCGCATTTGTAGCAGCCAGAGTCACCAGCGGTGTCCTTGACCTCCCACATACTGCAAGCATCGCACTGAATCAGCTTGCCTGACATCTCCTTCTTTCGTCTCTACCTCTCAAGCGTATTGCGTGGTCTCCTCTCCTCAGCCTCCGAAGACTCTCGAGCCAAAGGCTCACACTTTTCTCACAAGGCCGCTCACTCACTGCCGCTCGCTAAGAGCCGTCTTGCTTAAATTGACTGATAAATTGCCTGATTTACCAATTTACAAACCAAATTCCTCAGTTTTCAACTGTTTTCCCGGCACTGACTCACTTCTCTCCTCCCACTTGGGCTAGAGCCAATCCGTCGTATCTCTTGCTATTCTCCTGCTGCTGTTGCTCCCAAAGCTACAGCAGTTCTGAGTAAAGTCTGCCTGTCCTTGGCCTCTACTTTAACTGTTTTCACTTCTCTCCTCCCACTTGGGCTAGAGCCAATCAGTCGTATCTCTTGCTAATCTCCTGCTGCTGTTGCTCCCAAATCTACAAATGGCAACATTATAATGGCTGAAAGTGTTTTTATTAATTCTAAATAAGATCATTATATTCAAATCCTTCCATTTTGTTAAACAAGAATTGAAGAGGCTATTTCTCAATGGAATAATGGTTTGGAATAATGAAGCCGTTCTTTCAGTTATCTGTGTAAGAAAGAACTGCAGATGCTGGTTTAAATCGAAGGTAGACACAAAATGCTGGAGATTGATAGAAATACATCGATAGATGCTCCTGAACACATCATCAGTGCTGTAACCTGGGGTCATTGGGTGTTTCGGGTCTTTCAACATCAGACACCCTCACCCAGGCGACCCAGCCGTGGTTGATCAGACCACGACTTGTGTTCAGGTGGCATTCGCTCCTCCCCATGGACCTCCTCTCCTAGAAGCATAGAAACATAGAAATTAGGTGCAGGAGTAGGCCATTCGGCCCTTCGAGCCTGCACCGCCATTCAATATGATCATGGCTGATCATCCAACTCAATATCCCGTACCTGCCTTCTCTCCATACCCTCTGATCCCCTTAGCCACAAGGGCCACATCTAACTCCCTCTTAAATATAGCCAATGAACTGGCCTCGACTACCCTCTGTGGCAGGGAGTTCCAGAGATTCACCACTCTCTGTGTGAAAAAAGTTCTTCTTATCTCGGTTTTAAAGGATTTCCCCCTTATCCTTAAGCTGTGACCCCTTGTCCTGGACTTCCCCAACATCGGGAGCAATCTTCTTGCATCTAGCCTGTCCAACCCCTTAAGAATTTTGTAAGTTTCTATAAGATTCCCTCTCAATCTCCTAAATTCTAGAGAGTATAAACCAAGTCTATCCAGTCTTTCTTCATACGACAGTCCTGACATCCCAGGAATCAGTCTGGTGAACCTTCTCTGCACTCCCTCTATGGCAATAATGTCCTTCCTCAGATTTGGAGACCAAAACTGTACGCAATACTCCAGGTGTGGTCTCACCAAGACCCTGTACAACTGCAGTAGAACCTCCCTGCTCCTATACTCAAATCCTTTTGCTATGAAAGCTAACATACCATTCGCTTTCTTCACGGCCTGCTGCACCTGCATGCCCACTTTCAATGACTGGTGTACCATGACACCCAGGTCTCGCTGCATCTCCCCTTTTCCTAGTCGGCCACCATTTAGATAATATTCTGCTTTCCTGTTTTTGCCACCAAAATGGATAACCTCACATTTATCCACATTATACTGCATCTGCCAAACATTTGCCCACTCACCCAGCCTATCCAAGTCACCTTGCAGTCTCCTAGCATCCTCCTCACAGCTAACACTGCCCCCCAGCTTAGTGTCATCCGCAAACTTGGAGATATTGCCTTCAATTCCCTCATCCAGATCATTAATATATCCTGATCCAGAGCCATCTCGAGGCCTTCTCCGCTGCCTCTGTGGTGTTCTTGATGGCCTTTCTCCTCGCCACTCCGTTTATGCCCAGTGCACTCAAGGCTTTGTAGAGCGATTGTCCTGCAAACCCTCTGCAGCCAACCTCGATGGGCATACACCTTGCCTTCCAGCCCTGCTTGCGGCAGTCTATGACCAGCTCTTCATATTTGGCCATCTTCCTCTCGTGGGCCTCCTCCGCACAGTCAGTTCCAACAAGACGATGTTTTTGGTCGCCTCTGAGACCAGGAGGATATCTGGCCTCAGGGTGGTCGTGGCAATGTGCTGTGGGAACTTCAGCTGTTTCACCAGGTCTACGGAAAGCTGCCAGTCCTGCGCAGTTGCCAGGATTCCTGACAGATTCCTGGCTGCTGTGGTTTTTGGCAGCTGCACTCCGGCCTTCACGAAGGTGATCATCTGGGTGGTGGGGCGTTCTCGTCTACAGCTGCTGATTCCCGTGCTGATGGCTTCTGCAATGGGTTTAAGAACCTGGTCGTGACGCCATGTGTACCGGCCCTGCCCAAGAGCCTTTGGGCCACAGCTCAGGATGTGCTCCAACGTCCCCTTGCCTGAGCATTGCGGGCAATCTGGAGATTCCGCTTTGCCCCAGATGAAGAGGTTCGATGGGCTGGGCAGGACATCATACACTGCCTGGACCAGGAACTTGATGCGCTGTGGTTCAGCCTGCCAGAGCTCAGTCCATGTGACTTTTCGGTCCATGGCCTGCTCCTGCCTGTCCCACTGAGTAACTCAGTGGGACAGGCGGGACCTCTGGAGAGAAGAAATGGGTGGCGTTTCGGGTCGAGTCCCTTCTACAGACCGTTCTTTCAGTTATCATTCTGTTTTAACAACAGAGCTTACATTCTAATCTTTTTCATCTAAGGAAACTGCAGAAAATGTTCGATGAATTTCAAATGTAGCCCCTGCTTCAATTTTCTACACAAAGTTTAGCTGACAGGTAATAGGCAGGTATTTCATGGTTAAGTCAAATAGCTCATCATGCAGCACATAATATTGAACTATTTAACAAGGATCTAAATTAAAACTAACCCATGTAAAAAATAGGAAGAGTTGCAAACAATTAGGCGTCCTGCCACTTCACAGAGGAAGCCAACATCTAGAAAACCCTAGATTTCCTTCAGTCTGAAGAAGGGTCTCGACCCGAAATGTCTCCCATTCCTTCTCTCCAGAGATGCTGCCTGTCCCACTGAGTTACTCCAGCATTTTGTGTCTATCTTCGATTTAAACCTGCATCTGCTGTCCTCTCCTACATATAGAAAATTCTGCTGAGAAGCTGGGAAAGGACCATCATTCTGACCAAGAGTCCCAATCCAAAACGTCATCTGTCCATTTCCCTCCAAAGATGCTGCCTGAATCACCAAGTTCCTCCAACAATGTTTTTCGCTCAGGATTCTAGAATCTGAAGTTCCCACTGCCTCCAAAGGTTATTAAATGTCAGCATTTCCATTGTTGATGAAGCTGGTGTATTCCAGCATCTATGCAAATTCTGTGCCTAGAAATCCTGAGAAATATTCGGTTTGAAGTTCATGTCCTACCAGACTGTTACCAGCCTGATTCCTGGGATGTCAGTACTTTCATATGAAGAAAGACTGGATAGACTCGGTTTGTACTCGCTAGAATTTAGAAGATTGAGGGGGGATCTTATAGAAACTTACAAAATTCTTAAGGGGTTGGACAGGCTAGATGCAGGAAGATTATTCCCGATGTTGGGGAAGTCCAGAACAAGGGGTCACAGTTTAAGGATAAGGGGGAAATCTTTTAGGACCGAGATGAGGAAAACATTTTTCACACAGAGAGTGGTGAATCTCTGGAATTCTCTGCCACAGAAGGTAGTTGAGGCCAGTTCATTGGCAATATTTAAGAGGGAGTTAGATGTGGCCCTTGTGGCTAAAGGGATCAGGGGGTATGGAGAGAAGGCAGGTACAGGATACTGAGTTGGATGATCAGCCATGATCATATTGAATGGCGGTGCAGGCTCTAAGGGCCGAAAGGCCTACTCCTGCACCTATTTTCTATGTTTCTATGTTTCTACTCTCAATGATCAGAACTATATTTCAGTGTGGGTGTGTGTGGAAGACAAATGGATTTCACTCACAAGGGACAACCTCAGTGCAATTAAGAAAACAAAAATGAATACCTATCCTTGAACTCATAGAGGGATCATTTATATAGATCAGGATTTAGAAATAAAGCACATTTAAACATTTCCATGCTTCTCAAAGATTTGGAACTAGGGACTTTGCAAAGATTGGAATTTCTATGATGCAGCCTGATAATTTTGCCACATATACAATGTTTTTTTTGCCAGGGGTGGCACAGTGGCGCAGCGCCAGAGATCTGGTTTGATCCTGACAATGGGCGCTATCTGTAAGGAGTTTGTACGTCCTCCCTGTGACTGCATGGGGTTTCTCCAGGAGCTCGATTTCCACCCACTCTCCAAAGGCGTACAGGTTTGTAGGTTAACTGGCCCCTGTAAAATTGTAAATTGTCCCTAGAATGTAGAATAGTGCTAGTGTAAGGGGTGATTGCTAGTCAGCGTGGACTCAGTGTGCTGCAGGGCCTGTTCTCATGCTGTATCTCTAAAATCTTCAGTATAAACTCTGAAAAATGATCAGTAGCTCTGTGTCCATACATCTTACTTTGTTAAGTGATGGGTGACCCTCAATATCATGCACGTGGTTCACTTGGGCTGACTACAGTGACACTGACTTTCCAACTCTTACTTAGACAGTCCCTCAGGATCTAGGATAATGTTTTTCCGGACCAGTTGGTGGGTTTTTAGGTGTGCCATGCACAATTGGCACCACTGCTTTAATATTCTATGGGAATATGTCCTGTGGGAATGGACCAAGCCTGTGTCAATGCAAGTTAAAGGGGCCAGGCCTACTACATGAGCCAGACAGTAAAGCAAATCCTAGAGACATAAACCACAACCCCAAGGGTTTTCCATTGTCAAGACACAGCTTTCATTGTTCTCTTGGCCTGGGGGCCTTGAAAATATTGATCGCAGTCCATGATGCCTGCCTGTGACAGTACAGAGTTCCATTAAAGAAAATGCAGGTTGTCGGAAAATTGCAGGTAAAATGGGAAGGAAATCTGAAAAAAATAATCGGTGATGGAACTTCTGTGTTATCTAAGCATCCTCTGTTGCCAGGTTCAGCAAGGTTTAGAAACTGTTACAGAGATCAGTTGTGAAACTGCTACAGAGATCAGCTATGAAACTGCTACAGAGATCAGTTGTGAAACTGCTACAGAGATCAGTTGTGAAACTGCTACAGAGATAAGCTATGAAACTGCTTAACCCACTTACCAAGACATCTTGGTCTTTCACGAATGGCTGCCCATTAACAGCATGTGGAACATTGTGTCCTAGTAAATCTTCAGATTTAAAAACAAAACGCATTCTGTATTTTGTGACTCTTCTTCATCGCACGTTGAATCTTGAGAATTGTATTTTTGTCATTTGAAATATGTGGCAAGAGCTTTATATAACTCTTCTGGCAGCAGATGAAGCAATCACTCTAACTTAATGATCCAAATATTCATCTTCAAGAAAAGTCAAGTGTTTCATCAGACTGAGCTAATCAGTCAAGTTCCATCTTTTTTGGTCTAGAACCCCTGTCTCGCGGTGCGAGTCCACCCACGAGTGATCCTGAGTTTAAAACAAATTAAACTCGTGGTAATCACGTAGAATTAACGTAGCGGGAACGTTGGAACTCGTCGACGTAACTTAGCAACTCGTAACGCTAACGGCAGGTACACGGGAAACTTGTTAACTCGTGAAAATCTTTCAACATGATGAAAGATTTCCACGAGTCAAATTTGCTCTTGAAGTGAAAATTTTAAACTTTTAAACTCGTTGTAAGAACGTAGTAGCCCGTGAGTTTACCGTAGTGACTCGTGAGACTACCATAGGTTTGGCCTGAGTGCCAGAAGTGAAATGTTGAAGTTTAGTCATCTCCAGAGAACTTGGATAGGTGACGTTTCATGTCAGGACCCTTCTTCAAACTTTAGACCCTTCTTTCACCCGAAATGTCACCTGTCCATGTTCTCCACAAATACTGCCTGATACGTTGAGTTACTCCAGCACTTTGTTGTTTTTTTCGTAAACCAGCTTCTGTAGTTCCTTGTGTTCCAAAATGTAATGCTTTATAAATGTCCAGAGATGCTGCCTGTCCCGCGGAGTTACTCCAGCACTTTGTGTCTGTCTCCCTGGAGACCTCGTTTCCCACGCAATGTGACATCTACCGGGCATACATTGCCAACTGTTGTTTTGGCAGCAGCAACATAATCTCCCGGTTAGTACACTCAGTATTGCTGAAGCCTAGTTTATGTAGAGACAAGAAACTGCAGAAGCTGGAATCATGATCATAAAGCACAATTACCAAAGCCAATTAATCTACAAACCTGTCTTTGGACTTACATTGAGACACAAAAAGAAACCCTGAAGTTATTCTCTGACCCATTTCCAGGTAATTCAGATGCAATAGCAATCTTCTCACTCATTTGCACCAAATATCACAAATGAAATCTATTCAATCCAATAGTTGTTGTAATCCTGAAGCAGCAAATGATACACATACAGTTGGATTATAGGTAATAGACAATAGACAACAGAAACTAGGTGCAGGAGTAGGCTATTCGACCCTTCGAGCCAGCACCGCCATTCAATGTGATCATGGCTGATCATCCCCAATCAGTACTCTGTTCCTGCCTTCTCCCCATATCCCCTGACTCTGCTATTTTAAGAGCCCTATCTAGCTCTCTCTTGAAAGCATCTAGAGAACCTGCCTCCACCGCCCTCTGAGGCAGAGAATTCCACACTCACCACTCTCTGTGAGAAAAAGTGTTTCCTCATCTCTGTTCTAAATGGCTTACTCCTTTTCTTTCTAGGGTCTATTTTCTTTCTTTACTTCCTTCTCTAACTTCTTCCCTAAGGGGCTTTCTTCTCTCAACACTTTCCTGCACCTTCACGATTCTTGCTCACTTTCCTTACTTCTTTTATTTCTACCTTTTTTTAAAGCTCGAAAAACGAAGTGGTACAACAAATGTAATAAGATATATGTGATGTGTATTACTGTAATTTACTGTACTTCTAATAAAAATAAATTTTTTTAAAAAAGGAAAGGACAGTAACATTACGTTAAATCGAATGAAATGTATGGCTAAATCAAAGGTCATATGACTGTCAGCGGGTGCAGCAGCATCTATGGAGCAAAGGAAATAGGCAACGTTTCGGAAGAAGGGTTTCGGCCTGAAACGTTGCCTATTTCCTTCGCTCCATAGATGCTGCTGCACCCGCTGAATTTCTCCAGCCTTTTTGTGTACCTTCGATTTTCCAGCATCTGCAGTTCCTTCTTGAACACGTCATATGACTGTCGTTCTTCATTATTAAGAGTAATTATTGTAAGTCAGTCTGTTGCATCAAATTGAAGTTTTGGTTACTTTTTTCAGCATCAGGTTTTTATAAAGTGATGAACGAATTGCATTATATGTTCAAAGCAATGGTGTGTAACATCTAACTATGGTGGTACTCCATGAGTTTGCTGCCTTTGTTCTTCCAGTGGTGGAAGTCCTGGGTTTTGGAAAGGCAATTAAAAATACATTTCTGAAATATTTTACAGTGCATCTGTGGTGTATAGGTGGGAGAGATAGAGGTGATTTAAAACGGTGAAGGAATGATGATCAAGCAAAGTATTTTGTTCTTATTTGTAATGCTTACTGTTCTCATTGTGCTCATCTGGGCAAGTGGAGAATCTTTCGTCACCCTTGCTATTTGTACATGGAGAGTCAGGAGGTGGATAACTCACAACCACTTAATCTTGTCTTGTAGCCACGGTACTAACCTATTAAACCATGTGGTACGCTGTCAAGGCTTTGCTAAAATCCATGTAGATGTGTCGACTGCACTGCCTTCATCAATCCTCTTGGTCACCTCTTCTAAAAATGCAATGAAATTGGTGAAGCTTAACTTCTCAGACACAAAGATGCTTAATATCCCTAGAAACAGACCTTGCCTTTCCAAGGGTATTGCAGATCCCATCTCTCAGTATCTCCCCTTCAATAACTTACCCACAACTGATGTAAGGGTCGCCAATCTGCACTTCCTAGGTTTTATCTAGCGGACTTTCTTAAATGGAGTCACAATATTAGTTACCCTCCAGTCTTCTGTCACCCAACCCATGGCTATCAATGATACAGATATCTCCAGCTTACTACAATGTCCTATGATACATTTGATAAGGTCCCGGGGAATGATCTGCTTTTATGCATTTTAATACCTCCAGTATTCCTCTACTGTGATGTGGACTCACTTCAAAGTATTATAATTATTAACGTCCTCATGTTCCCCAGCATCCAAGTCTTTCTCCACAATAAATATAGATAATAAATATTAATTTAACGCCACTTCCATCACCCATGCCTCCACACATAGTTACCTTATTTTTCCACTGCTCAGCCTCCTCACTGAAGCATCTCAAGACTAAGCCTCAGCACTTACCATTCAAACACAGCATTTGTAACTCATAGCCACTCTCACAATGACTAGTCCACTTGAGCTTGTCTCCCTTTTATTCGTTTCCAAACACTGAGTCTCGCCGGCTAAATAAGTCTTCAAATTTATTTCAGGAGTGATATCAAGAATTCACTGAAGTGAGTTCTGATGTTATTTCATTTTTATGTTGTCAGCAAACTTTGTGAAGCTTCTAAAGCCATCGTTAGTCAAGTATGTGTTAAAAAATAGGATTTGTAAGTGTGCATGCGTATGCATAGTTGTACTGTTCCTCAAAACGTAATCTTAGAGCCCATTGAGGTCAGGATGTGAAGCAGGTCTCTCCCTTAAGAAGGGTCTTGACTCAAAATGTCACCCAATCCTTCTATCCAGAGATGCTGCCTGTCCCGCTGAGTTACTCCAGCACGTTGTGTCTATCTGTGATGTAAACCAGCATCTGCAGTTCCTTCATACATATCTCCCCCCTCTTTAGCTCCAGCCATTCACAAATGTTAATTCTAGAGCCTCTTCTGGCAAGCAGACAAAATAGATCATCAGTTCAGACTAAAACAATCTGAGCCATTGTTCTCTCCTAGGCCATATAAAGTTGCTGATCTATTGGATGTAGCAACTTCTTAATTGTATTTACTCGTTCCTTCTTCCACAACTCCTATGCACTCAACCTCGGCTCGTGTCAGTTCAAAGGTCCAAGTCTTTCATGCGACATCAAATATTTCCAAACCCCAGGCTAGTCATTAGGTCCTGTAAGATAATAGGATAATAATCTGGTCCATAACAAGATTAGTTTCTCATTGTAGTGACTTGTCGGGATGCCAGCCAGGGGATAAACAGCAATTACGAGGGAACCAACTGAATCTGCTAAAGAGGTACAATACAATACAATACAATACAATTTATTGTCATTTGGACCCCTTGAGGTCCAAACGAAATGTTGTTTCTGCAGCCATACATTACAAACAAATAGACCCAAGACACAACATAATTTACATAAACATCCATCACATTGCTGTGATGGAAGGGCCAAAAAACTTATCTCTCCACTGCACTCTCCCCCCCGATGTCAGAGTCAAAGTCAAAGCCCCCGGCTGGCGATGGCGAATTGTCCCGCGGCCATTAAAGCCACGCCGGGTGATGCAAGGTCGCACACCGGGTTCTTGATGTTAGAGCCCCCGGCGTGCGCTCGCAGTCCCGCGGCCATTCCAAGCCGCGCGGGGCGATGCTGTAAGGCCCCGCTCCAGGAGCTCTTCAACCCCGCAACTCGGGCAGGAGAAGTCGCCGTTGCGGAAGCCCCGAAAAGCGTTCTCCCTCCAGGGACCCGCGGGCTCCCGGTGCCGCCGTCCGCCAGACCCGCAGTTGCAGCCTCCGAAACTCCGGGGGTCGGGTCGCAGCAGCGTCCACCACAGCTCCACCCGCTCTGGACTCGGCCAGCTCCGCGACGGTGAGGTGAGTAGTCGGCACCACAGCCCCCGGTCTTCCTGTTGGAGGCCGCTCCTCGTTGCAGCCCCAACGACAACGGAGACCCGACAAAGAAAAGGTCGGGTCTCCCGTGCAGGGGGAGATTTAAAAGTTACCCCCACCCCCCCCCACCCCCCCCACCCCCCCCACACACATACCCCAACAAAAAATAACAAAAACTACATAAAAACATAGACATAAAATAATAAAAACGCAGACGGACTGCAGAGGCCGCTGCTGACGAAAGTCGCGCCGCCCACCGAAGTAATAGTTACAGAGTCATGGAGCTGTACAGCAAGGACACAGGCCCTTTGACCCACCTTGTGCATGCCGACCAGTTGGCAGACTGGACTGGTCCCATTTGCTTGTTTGGCCCAGAATCCTCTCGACCCTTCCTATCCATATATCTGTCCAAATGCACCTGCGTACATAAAAAAACAAGGTGTTTTATGCTCAAGATTCCAGCATCTCTTGTATCTTGTGTCTAGATTTATTTACATCTTTAATGGTAACAATTTGGGAGGGATAGTTGGAAGATATTTCAAGAGCAAGCCAGCGAGAGATGTACGAAATTGGCAAATTGATAATTGTTTTAAAAATGGAATACAGTTACAATGGGATGAATAGCCTCTTTTACAGCTGTACAGTTCTGTGAATTGCTAACTCGGCACTAGGAGAAAGAAAGCAGGAAATTGTGATATCCACATAAGAGATTTATTCACAAAGGGAGAAGTTTCGGCAGATGATGGAATCTTGTGTAGAACACAAAGTGCTGGAATCATTCAACAGGTCCGGCTCCATCTCTGGAGACATGGGTTGGCCGGGACCCTTTTCACATTTGATTCGTCATTGGAACAACCTGACTTTTGATGAAATAAAAGACAGAAAATGCTGGAAACACATCGCAGGTCAGGCAACATCTATGAAGAGAGACACAGAGTGTGTGTTTCAGGTTGCTGATCTTTCACCAAAACAGATAGATTGGACGATAGCTGATGACTTTAGTTAAATTAAAGGAGTAGGAGAATGGATGTGATGTGAGAACATGAGGGGGGTAAATATTTACTCTCAACGTTACAGAGTGGAGCGGCACAGTGGCACAGTGGTAGAGTTGCTGCCTTACAGCATCAGGGACTGGGTTCGACCCTGACTATGGGTGCTGTCTGCACAGAGTTTGTACGTTCTCCCTGTCACCATCTGGGCTTTCTAGGTGCTCCAGTTTCCTTCGACATCCAAAGATTTCAGCAAAAATTGTAAATTGTCCCTAATGTGTACGACAGTGTTAGTGTGCAGGGTGATCGTTGGTTGGCGTGTGCTGGGTGGGCATGTTTCCCCGCTGTATCTCTAAGTCTAAAGTCACAGTAATTGCTCATCTTATCCTTCGTTTGAATTGAGTCCAGTGAACTCTGGAAGCTGACTGTGCCTCATGCTAAAAGCGATAGGTCACTTCTGGAATAGACACAAAAAGCTGGAGTAACTCGGCGGGCCAGGCAGCATCTCTAGAGAGAAGGAATGGGTGACGTTTCAGGTCGATACTCTTCTTCAGACCTGAGGACTTCACTTCTTCACTTCTGGGACGGCCAAAGGGGATCCCTTTTCGTATTTTCCTTTGAAGGAAGGTAAGTTGAGGTTCATTCTTTCGTGTTACTGCTCTGGCATCAGAGGGGAGAGCGCAGTAAAAGGGTGGCAGAACACATCCCCATTCCTCCCGCCTTTCTCATGACAACTCAAATGGCAGTAAGATTCCTGTGAACAGTGTAAGAATAAGAATCCGAATCCGAATCCGAATCAGATTTTATTCGCCAAGTATGTTTTGCAACATACATGGAATTTCACTGGCCAAGTCAGTCATACAATTAAAAGCAACAGACTCAAAAACACATTTTAACATGAACATCCACCACAGTGACTCCTACACATTCCTCACTGTGATGGAAGGCGAAATAAAGTTCAAGTCCTTCCTTTTTTTCTTCCTCGGTCGGGGGCCTCGAGTCCTCCGTTGACGGGATGGTCTTGACTCCCGTAGCCGGCAGCGTTCTGGCCCTCTGCGTCGAGGCGTTCAGCTCCTGCATTGGGGGGATGTCAGCTCCCCTGCGCCGGGCGATCGAACCTCGCATCGGGGCTGGTCGAACCTTCGGCGGCGTTGGAGCCCCCGACTAGCCTCTCCCGAGACTGCGAGCTCTCAATGGTAAGTCCACGGTGGTCGCGGTGAGAGCGATCCCAGGCAAGGGATCAGCTCCGATGTTAAGTCCGCGCCCCGCGGTGGGGCTCACGACAGTCCGAAGAGGCCTCCAGCTCCAGCGATGGTAGGTCGCAGAGCCCGGAGAATGTGATCCGAAAAATAATCACATCACCCGGAAGGTAGGAACTTGAAAAAAAAAGTTTCCCCCGATCCCTTCCCCCCTCCCCCACATAAAACAAACCGAAGTACATTAAAACAAACTTTTAACAAACGCTAAAAATAACAGGTAGGCCATTTAGGGCTGAGATAATGAAAAACCTTTTCAGCCAGAGAATTGTGAATCAGTGGAATTCTCTGCCACAGAAGGCAATGGAGGCCAATTCACTGGATGTTTTCAAAAGAGTGTTAGATTTAGCTCTTGGGACTAATGCGATCAAGGGATATGGGGAGAAAGCAGGAACGGGGTACTGGTTGTGGATGATCAGCTATGATCTTATTGAATGGTGGTGCAGGCTTGAAGGGCCAAATGGCCTACTCCTGCAACGTTTTTATGTTTCTATGTTAGTTCTCGAAATTTGCTGCAATTATTTACTTTTGAGGACAGCTGTGGAATTTTAACACGACGTCGTCTAGGATTGACCAAATAAAAAGTCATAGTCATACAGCACAGAAATAAGCCCTTCAGCCTTATGTGAGGTTATCCACTTTGGTGGCAAAAACAGGAAAGTAGATTATTATCTGAATGGTGGCCGATTAGGAAAGGGAAAGATGCAACGAGACCTGGGTGTCATGGTACACCAATCATTAAAAGTAGGCATGCAGGTGCAGCAGGCAGTGAAGAAGGCGAATGGTATGTTAGCATTCATAGCAAAATGATTTGAGTATAGGAGCAGGGAGGTTCTACTGCAGTTGTACAGAGTCTTGGTGAGACCACACCTGGAGTATTGCGTACAGTTTTGGTCTCCTAATCTGAGGAAAGACATTCTTGCCGTAGAGGGAGCACAGATAAGGTTCACCAGACTGATTCCTGGAATGTCAGGACTTTCATATGAAGAAAGACTGGATAGACTTGGTTTGTACTCGCTAGAATTTAGAAGATTGAGGGGCAGAGAGTGGTGAATCCCTGGAATTCTCTGCCACAGAAGGTAGTTGAGGCCAGTTTATTGGCTATATTTAAGAGGGAGTTAGGTGTGGCCCTTGTGGCTAAAGGGATCAGGGGGTTTGGAGAGAAGGCAGGTACAGGATACTGAGTTGAATGATCAGCTATGATCATATTGAATGGCGGTGCAGGCTTGAAGGGCCGAATGGCCTACTCCTGCACCTATTTTCTATGTTTCTATGTTTCTATGTAGCATTGTAAGAATTAAATAATCCAGCATTCCATAGTTTAGTGGCTGAAGATTTTGTGCGTGTTAATTTTACTTCGGAGTCACGTGAGTGACTACGTGAAGAAGGGCCGTCCGTCTGCGTGCGCGTCATTACGTCTGAACGCAACGCGCGACGGACTGGCAGAGGCACTGTGTCCTCCCAGGCCGTTAGGATGAGCAGGTAAGGAAAGTTGAATCACTTACCTGCATTCTTTCGGGCTTGAAACTTTTTGTAGTTTCAGGGCCCAGATGTCGAGGATACGGTCCGCGGGGAAGTCGGCTGCTGAAGACCGCAGCATTTCCCAGTAGCGAGCAACGGTGTTTCCCGACATTTAGCACCGGCAGCTGAACCGGCAGGAGACTTGTTGCAGGAGAAGGAGCTCCGTTGGTGGTCCTGCAGTACGGGAAAATCCACCCGCAAGTCAAACAAACCCGTTGACTCAGGTGAGTCCGGGGAGGGAAAGGGATACCCTCCCTCAACGGAGAGAGTCTGAGGACGACTCTCCCACATAGGAGCAACTTTTTGAGAAGTTGCTCCAACAATGACCTGCTCTAAGGAGAGAGCTGTGTCAGCCCGGGCCTACAGCAGCAGGCAGTACCGGGAGCCTCGCACAATGGGGCAGTCCAATGTCATTTGGCACTGGTGTATCGAGAGGAATATTTGGGAAATCTACGAGGTAGATATAACACGGTGACAGATGCTGGATCACAATGTTTAATAACAACACAGAATGGATGTTGAATCAGACAGTATTTAACAAAATAACTACACGATTTGGCATACCAGATGTTGATCCGTTTGCATCTAGACTAACCATTAGTTACCCAGATATGTGTCCTGCTATATGTTCATTGGCTATATTTAAGAGGGAGTTAGATGTGGCCCTTGTGGCTAAAGGGATCAGGGGTATGGAGAGAAGGCAGGTACAGGATACTGAGTTGGATGATCAGCCATGATCATATTGAATGGCGGTGCAGGCTCGAAGGGCCGAATGGCCTACTCCTGCACCTATTTTCTATGTTTCTATGTTATCCACATTTTGAGCGTTGGTGTGGCTGCGTTTTTCCAAAACTTAAGTATGAGTTTTTTAAGACCAGTCCATCCTGAAGCCAATATCGGCAGTCCTGCCCAGATCCCATCCCTGAGTGTACTCACGGACCAAGCCTCCACAACCTTCTTAGGTCACAAATTCCACCCTCCGTGTAAATGAATTTCACCTTCTCTCTTTCATAAATTTCCAACCCTTATTCTGAGACTCTAGAATTCTAAACTCGTTATTGTAGATTTTCAAGCATAGGAAAATATCAGTTTTGCCAGCCCATTAAGGATTGTGTATCATAACCCTTCTAAACTCAGGCCTAATCTGCTTCACCTCTTCTCATGTGAAAACTCACCTGCCCAAGAATCAAAGATAGACACAGAGTGCCTGGGTAACTCTGTGGGTCAAATAGCATCTCTGGAGAAAATGGATGGGCAACATTTCTGTTTTGGACCCTTCTTCCCAAGAATCAATAGACAATAGACAACAGGTGCAGGAGTAGGCCATTCGGCCCTTCGAGCCAGCACCGCCATTCAATGTGATCATGGCTGATCATCCCCAATCAGTACCTCGTTCCTGCCTTCTACCCATATCCCCTGACTGCACACAATACTCCAGGTGTGGTCTCACTAGGGCCCTGTACAACTGCAGAAGGACCTCTTTGCTCCTATACTCGACTCTTGTTATAAAGGCCAACGTGCCATTTGCTTTCTTCACTGCCTGCTGTACCTGAATGCTTACTTTCACAGACTGATGAACAAGGACCCCCAGATCCCGTTGTACTTCCCCTGTTCCCAACTTTTCCCAATCAATCTGGTCAACTATCACTGCAGTCCCTCTGTCAAAAATACGGCGTCAAAAAGGACCCAAAATGGAACAATACAAAACATATTGTATTATTTTGTCATGTAAGTGTATGCAAGGTCAGTCACGACCACAGATTTTAAGCATCACGACTTAAATGTGTGGTATAACACTAACGTGCTGTCATAACTCGTATGCTCCTGTGTTGCCAAGCGACAAAAATAATGGATATGTTGAATGCTCTCTCACTGCAGTCTTGGAAGATTTAAGACCTTTGATATAAACCTGTCTACAGCTTCAACTGGATAGCATACCCACCAGTTCATTGAAAATGCAATCCATTGTGGAGTAAACAAGCTCTTATATATTTATTTATAGTCGTTGACTTGCATGTATTGGAGTTGAGGGCGGATATTGTGTTCTCGAAGTGCACAGGGAATGTTTGTATCTGGTGGAGAATATTTCAAGGCTTCAATTATTGTGACATATCACGCTCATTCCCTCCTACAACTTATTAAGTTCTGGGTTTCTAGTGATCAGAATTGTGCACCAAACTGCTGAAAACAAAGGTTGACATCGAATGAACAAAATGAAATGATTTCAATTAACCAGCATTTGTTTTGCTTTTATTTATATTAGCAGATTTCTTTTACTTGAATCAGAGGTGCGAGTTTATTTCTGGTGTCCCATCTCTCTTATGCTATTAATTGATTTAGTACAGTTAAATATAAGGTCAAATGATTAATCGAGCCTGCTGTTCCAAAGGTTCATACGGTGACTGTGCAAAGAGACATTTCAGTCAAGGCTCCCCATGTGTTCGGAATCTACACAAACAGATGTCATGTGAAGGGAGAAAGTGCATATCATGTGAAGGGTGAGATTCTACCCACCGTCAACTAGCTTGTCAATGTACTCTGCTCAAGTGCGCAAAGGAAGAATGGCCATTGAAATGTTCTGAGTCAATATAATTTAAGAATATAACGAGTCTCACGCAACTCAAAATGTGGTAATTCTTCAAAGTAAACTTTTCATATTTCCTTCCAACATAGCTGTAGGCCATTTGGTCCACCAAGTCCATGCTAGATCATCTGGCTACAAGTGTCGCCTGTATGAAGTTTGTACGTTCTCTGTGATCTGTGTGGGTTTTCTCCGAGAACTTTGGTTTCCTCCCACACTCCACAGATGTACAGGTTTGCAGGTTAATTGGCTTGGTGTAAATGTAAACATTGTCCCTAGTGTAGGATAGTGTTAATATGCGGGGATCACTGGTCAGTCTGGACTTGGTGGACCGAAGGGGCTGTTTCTGGGCTGTGTAGGGCATGCTGGTCAGTGTAGGTAAATTGGGCCAAAGGGCCTGTTTCCATGCTGTATGCCTCTATGACTAAATCATACAAAATACATTTCTTCTTGTCACAGCCTTTGGTCATCACTTTACAGTCAATTTTGTTCATGTAATGTGTAATCACCACTGTTGAAATGTATTATGGCCATCGATCTTTCCAAAATAAACCTTCCAATTTTCCTTTTCCAGATGCTTTGTACACAGAGTAATGTATTGAAAAGCAGTGAAAGTGTATTTGAATTAAAACTAATGATTTATTTTATAGATATGTATCAAGAGTTATAAAAATGGTAGAATCCAACTATTTTGAATGATAATAGGAAAAGTGAATGAATTGGAGATAAAATCATCTATCCTGTTGCATATCCATCCATAAAAGAAGCTAAATCCTCCTTCTACCAACACAACATGCAAATTATTCCATTTTATGATCTTTGCTTTGGTTAGGATCACAAAATCACATTGAAAATTGAGAAGTGCACCAAAATAAAGATGTGAATAAAATGCATGTTGTGTTGGGTGGAAGAAGGACTCAGTTTCTTTCATGAATCTGCACAGAAATAGCTCTAAAATGGCTGATAGTGCCCAAAAACAGATGCTACAAAGTTCAATGTCTCCTTTCTAGTCTTGCTTCGGTTTTATTTACTTTTATTTAGCAGATTTCAATTGTGTGTATCTGTCAGGTTCATATTCAATAATAGAAATACTGACATAATTCCATTTCAATATCAAGAGAACAATAAAACAAAAACAAAGTAAGTGATTCAGATTGAGTCAACAATTTCTCAGAGCATTGCTAAGACTCTTGCAAATGAAAATCACTTCCCTGCCTCTCATTAATAGAAGGCATGATCTGCCTGTCTCAGGTCTTGTATGCCAACTCTCATTCTGTCGTCTTCTGGTTTGGGACCTGGAATAAATACATTCCTATTGCATTCAATCCCTATGGTGATAGCCTAGATTCCTGTACAACCCTTTCCTATTCACATTCTCACGTTTGTGAATGACCTTTCATTAAATGTTATGTAATTGTTCCAAAAACACTGCGCTTTCTGAAGTGACGTCACAGGAATGGTCTCTTCAAATTCTTTGACCTGTTTATCCTTTGAATAAATATGAAACCAGGTTAAGGAAAAGCAGTTATAATTTCAATTAGTAAGTGTCACCCTGTTCTAAACATAGCATTGTATTTGCTATAAAGGCAATAGCGTTACAAATCCTGTGAACAGTGTAAAGGTATAAAATATATTTATACATTAATGTAAAATCTACTTATATCAGAAGTGTTTAATTCATTTTGCTACAAATGTAATATATTTTAATGTAGTGTTTGACAGATTGTCTAAAGCTCTCTTGGCCATATTTGAATGTTTGACCATTGAGTACATGTCAGGTGGCCAATAACGTGTATACTATTGATTACTTCATCCATGACAAGATCATTTTTCTCACGTTAACTGCCACATAAATCCCAAGTGATTTAATAGTGTTTAGATAGTGAGCATGACTGGCCACATGAATGGTAAAAAGGCTCTGACAGTGAACACTGTGTCATGGTTGCATCATTAGGTGTTAGCTATATTCAGGAAGGGAAGTGGACAAACTGAGAGAGCTTGTGCCAATGGAGGCAGGTTTTTATTACTCAACAGCACCCACAAGCTCTGATGAAAATCGCTGCCCTGAACCCTTTCTCCAACCACCAACGCTATCCGTTCTGCTGAGTATTCCCAGCATATTCTGTTTTGACTTTAGATTATCTCCAGCATTGGTAGTACTTTGCCTCTGGACATATTCATCTACTCTATATACGTGCAGTCCTTGAGAGGAGATTTACAACCATCTGAAATAAGAAAACTCTTCCTCATTGCACTCCAATTTCTCTTTGCCTTAAACAAGACAAGATCAGTTGAAGGTCATCTTTTTAACTGAATTACAAGAAAAAAAGCAGTGATGGACAAAAATGCAATAATAGTCAAGATGTCCCAAGGTACTTGTGACACAATTCGGGAGTTTTGAAGAATAGTCACAGTTCTGGCATAGAACTTAGAGCAAAAACTGAAAAAGCTGGAAAAACTCAGCCAGTCTAGCAACCTCTGTGGAAAGAGAAAGCAGCCAATGTTTTGTGTCAGGGACGGCTTCTTAAGTGAAGGAAGAATGAAAGGGTCCTGCAGCATCTCTGCAGAACATGGACAGGTGATGTTTCTTCAGTTACAAGGGAAAGTCTGCTTTCTGAATTTGGAAATGCAAGCATATTCATTTGAAAGGAGTAAAAGGGCAAAGAGATGAATATGTAGGAGGGAACTGCAGAAGCAGGTTTATGTCGAAGATAGACAAAGTGCTGGAGTAAGTCAGTGGGTCAGGCAGCATCTCTAGAGAAAAAGGATGTGACGTTTCGGGTCAGAACCCGATCAGTCTGAAGTAGGGTTCCGACCTGATATGTCACCCATCTTTTTTCTCCAGAGATGCTGCCTGACCCATTGAGTTACTCCAGCACTCTGTGTCTGTCTAAGGAGAAGAAAATGATGTTTTACATTTTGCACTTTATCCATTGCAATTTCGGAAAAGATTACAGGAACCACCATAAATAACTTTTGAACCAATTTTTACCACTATCCAGCCCCCCCTTTCCCCTTCCCTCCATCCATTTCACCTACACCTCTGGTCTCTCATTTCATGCCTCTTCTCTCTTTTACTCACAGCCTTTTCTCTTATTTGTGGCACTGGCCATTTTCCACCATCTCTCAATTGTATCCGGTTATCCCTTGTCTAGCTTTGCCCTGCTCCACCATTCTTCCAGCTTTCTCTTCCCGACTACAATAGATCTGAAGAAGCGTCCCGACCCGAAACGTCATCTATCCATGTCCTCCCGAGATGCAGTCTGACCCGCTGAGTTAGTGTAGCCCTTTGTAATTTTTGTTCAAGATTCCAGCATCTGCAGTTCCTTGTATCTATCCCTGAAATCAAAAATGTTGCCTAACTAATGGAGAATTTATTGGTACCCTGTAGCGGCACCTAGTGGTGGTTTGGGGAGGTCAGAACCCTCGTCATTGGTTGATTCGAACACGTGACCGAGGGGGGTTCGTTTGCGGGCTTTCCAGTTGGTCGTCAGCGCTCCTCCCAGCAACAGGAGCTATTTTCGTGTTACCTGGTCAGGCACGCGTGTTACCGAGTTTTGTTACCGTTTGTTATTGATAATAAAAATTACTCAACTCAACCTGCCTGGTTTCGCTATAGTGGTGGCTTCGCCGGCCTGAATGTTTTTTCGGATCTTCGATATGAACGCCCAGTCCACCCAGCAAAACGTGGTTGCCCTGAAACTGCCTCTTTGCTGGGCGGTACAGCCTCAAGTGTGGTTCGTGCACATTGAGGCCCAATTCAAGCTCCGCCACGTTGTCGCGGACGCTACCCGTTATTTCTATGTGGTGGGTGCGCTCAGACAGGAGACTGCCACCCAGTTGCTGCCTTACCTACAGAATCCGCCTGCGTTCGGCAAGTATGAAGGTCTCAAGTCGCTGCTGCTACGCACTTTCGGGCTCAGTCACCGCAATCGCACGGCCTGCCAGTTGCACATGGACGGCCTCGGCGATTGTAAGTCATCTACGTAGATGAGCGAGGCGCTCGCTCTTATGGATGGCCACCAGCCTTGCCTGTTATTCGAGCAGGCTTTCCTGGAGCAGATGCCCGACGACATCCGCTTGCTCCTCGCCGGGTCCGATTTCGCCGACCCCCTACAGCTCGCTGTCTGGGAGGATGAGCTGCGGCTCGCCAAGCAACAGGACGGTGGTTCCATCAGCCGGGTGTCCACGCGTTTGCACCAGCAGACTCGCAGGGATGTCCAACCCTCTGCTGCCATCGCCGCACCGCAGCCGACCCCGGCAATCACAGTAAGCGCCAGAAGTGCTATTACCACCAATGCTGGGGTGCAGAGGCCCGCTGATGCCAGGCCCCCTGCTCCTTTTCGGGAAATGCCTCGGTCGATCGCCGGCAGAGGCTATCGTGGTCGTCCAGAACCATCGCCTCTACGCCTGGGATCGTCATTCCGGACTTCGCTTCCTGGTGGACACTGGGGCTGTGCTGAGCATCCTCCCTTCCTGTCTGGGCTCAATACTCGTGCTGGTAAGCGTGGCCCCACCCTGACCGCCATCAACGGCTGCCCCATCCGCACCTATGGCACTCGGACTATTTCCCTCGTCCTCGATTCCCGCCGTTACTCGTGGCCCTTTACCATAGCCGACGTTTCCCAGCCGTTGCTGGACTCCGATTTATTGCAGGCCTTTTCCCTCCTGGTGGACGTCCGGGGCCAGCGTCTCGTTCCTCCGGAGTCCCCCCAGCCCGCATCCTCGCAGCCCGCGGTTCCCTCCGGCCCGCTCCTCGGATCTGTGATGGATGTGGCTGGGGCATATGCTCCCATCCTGGCCGAATTCCCGGAGCTCCTGACCCCTCACTTTCACTCGGCCGCTTCTAAGCAGAGGGTGGTGCATCATATTCTCACTGCCGGCCCTCCACTGCATGCACGGGCGCGCAGGCTACCGCCCGACAAGCTTCGTTTGGCCAAGGCGGAATTCCGGCAGATGGAGGACATGGGGATTGTGCTGCGCTCCAACTGCCCTTGGGCTTCCCCGTTACATATGGTTCCCAAATAGTCTGGGGGGTGGAGATGGTGTGGGGATTACCGCTGCCTGTACACTGTCACAACCGCTGACCGCTGCACATCCAGGACTTCATGGCCCACTTGGACTGTGCTACCATCTTTTCCAAGGTGGATCTGGTGCGCGGCTACCACCAGATTCCCGTCCAGTCCGATGATGTGCCTAAGACCGCAATCATCACCCTGTTCGGCCTGTTTGAATGACTGCGGATGCCGTTCGGGCTGATAAACGCTGCACAGGCTTTTCAGTGGTTGATGGACATGGTTGGTCAAGGGTTGGACTTTGTTTTTGTGTACCTGGATGACATTCTGGTTGCCTGCCGCTCCCACCAGGAACACTACGGGTGCTGTTCCAGTGGCTCCAGGACCACGGGCTGGTGATTAACACCGCCAAGTGCCAGTTTGGCCTCAACTCTATTTCCTTCCTGGGACACCATGTTATCTCACAGGGCGCTGCGCCTCTTCCCGGTAAGTTGGAGGCGACTCGGCAGTTTCCGCGGCCACTCACCGTCAAGGGGCTGCAGGTGTTCGACGGCATGGTGAACTTTTATCATCGTTTTGCCCGGATTATGCGGCCCTTGTTCCAGTGCCTTGCCGATAAGCCGCGGGACCTCGTGTGGGACGCCGCTTTCGACGGGGTTAAGGAGGCGCAGGCAAAGACCACCATGCTGGTGCACCCACGGGCTGCTGCTTCGACCGCACTCACCATTGATGCCTTGGATACTGCTGTCGGGGGGGGGGGGGGTCCTGGAGCAGTTTATTGACGGACACTGGCAACCGCTTGCCTATTTCAGCCGGCACCTGCGTCTTCCAGAGCGGAGCTACAGTGCGTTTGATCAGTAGCTCCTGGCCCATTATTTGGCGGTCCGTCATTTCCGCTATTTGCTGGAGGGCAGGCTCTTCACCACAAGCTCCTAATGTTTACGTTTGAGAAGGTGTCCGACCCCTGGTTCGCGCTGCGACAGCAGCACCTGGCGTTTGTCTCGGAATATACCACCGATGTCCAGCTCATGGCGGGCAAACTAAAACTGGTCACGGATGCTTTATCTCACCCTGCAATCCATGCCGTGGTGTCTGTGGACTCGGGCGTTGACTATTCTGGGCTGGCTGCTGCGCAACGCGAGGGCGATCGGACTGCTGTGTCGGGGTTGGTGTTGGCCGATGTTCCGTTCGGCCCTGTGGGTGTGACGGTCCTGTGCGATGGACCACGACCCATCATCCCTGCAGGTTGGCGGTGGCGTGTGTTCGGCGCTGTTCACGGTCTGGCCCACCTTTCCACCCGGGTGACTTCTGCGTTGGTGGCGGACAAGTTCGTCCGGCAGGGGCTTCGCAAGCAGGTTACGGCCTGGGTTTGGGCCTGCATTCCCTGCAAGACATCCAAGGTCCAGCGGCATGTGCGGGCGCCGCTTCAGGATTTCATGGTTCCCCCTCACTGGTTCGAGCACATCCATGTCGATCTGGTGGGTCCGCTGCCGACGTGTCGCGGTGCCACGCACCTGCTCACCATTGTGGACCGCTTCACAAGGTGGCCAGAGACCATTCCACTCTCTCACACCACCGCCACATCTTGTGCTCGGACCCTCGCAGCCCACTGGGTGACACGTTGTGGTGTGCCTGTGGACATCTCTGACCGTGGTGCCCAGTTCACCTCTGCCTTGTGGTCGGCTATGGCTCAGCTGTACGTGACGCAGCTGCAACACACCACCGCGTACCACTCTCAGGCCAACGGTTTGGTGGAGCGGTTCCATCGGCATCTGAAGTCGGCGCTGAACTTGCGGCTCACGGGCCCGGATTGGGTGGACCAGTTGCCTTGGGTGTTGCTGGGGATCCGTACGGTCCCGAAGGCGGATTTGGACACATCTAGTGTACGGCTCCCCGCTGCGGGTGCCTGGTGATTTCCTTCCTGCAGGTCGGGGGCTGCAGGAATTCACTTTGTCTTTGTTGGCGAACCTGCGGGTGAAAGTGGGCGGCCTGGCTCTTATTCCGACCTCTCGCCATGGGGTTGCTCCTATCTACGTTACCCCGGGGCTCAAAGACTGCCTTTTTGTTTTTATTCGCAGGGACTCGCACCGGACTCCGCTGCAGCAGATTTATGAGGGTCCTTTCCGGGTGTTGCGGCCCGGCGTCGCAACTTTTCTGTTGGATGTCGGGGGTCTTGAGGAGATCATTTTGGCGGCCCACCTCAAGCCCGCCCATCTGGATGTCGATAGCCCGGTGGTGGTGGCTCAACCCCGGCATAGAGTTTGTCCGCTGGTCGTACCCCTTGCACCTGTTGCATCTATTGTGCCTGTTCCACCTATGACTGTTCTGCCTGCTAGCCATATTCTGTCTGTTCATCCTGTACCACCGGTTGTGCCTGTTCCTCCGGTCTCCACTTGGTCTGGCCGCCTCATTCGGCCGCCCGCTCGGTTTCTTTCCTTTGGTTCTGGAGGGTCCTGTAGCGGCACCTAGTAGTGGTTTGGGGAGGTCAGAACCTTCGTCATTGGTTGGCTCAATCGCGTGACCGAGGGGGGTTTGTTCGCCGGCTTTCCAGTCAGTCGTCAGCGCTCCGAGCAACAGGAGCTATTTTCGTGTTAGCTAGTCAGGCACGCGTGTTACCGAGTTATGTTACCGTTTGTTATTGATCATAAAAATAACTCAACTCAACCTGCCTGGTCTCGCTATAACCCTGTATTTTTTTGGTATAATAGGTATTAAGGTAATAGATATTCTAATAGGTAGAATATCCAAGAATTTGTGTCAATATCCTTTGAACTGCAATTCAAACAATGCAAACAATTTATTAGATGATTTTTTCTGCTCCACCACTCTAACCGATTTGTGAACATGACAGCTTGTTCTCAACCCTCTCAAGAGTTTGGTGTTGTAAACAATGAGGAACTAAAATTAAGAGCTCACTTTGTTTTCCAGAGATATGGACTCTTTCTACATTAGACTTTAGAGATACAACATGGAAACAGTTCCTTCGACCCACCGAATCCGCACCGACCAACAATCATCCTGTACACTAGCATTATCCTACACACATTAGGGACAATTTACTATTTACAGAAGCCTATTAACCTACAAACCTGTACGTCTTTGGAGTGTGGGCGGAACCGGAAAAAACCTGGAGAAAACCCGTGTGGTCACAAGGAGAACATACAAACTCCGTACAGACAGCACCCATAGTCGGGATTGAACCCGGGTCTCTGGTGCCTCAAAGCAGCGACTCTATCGTTGCGCCACTGTGTTGCCCCAGTTCTTACTATCTTCGATTCTCTCCGGTTCTCATTCTGCACCTTGCACTCAAATTCTCTCTGTTAATTCATGTTGCAAAATAAATAGTAAGATTAAACGAGAACTTACCAGTTTGAAGTTTGATCTGTATTTTATGAGGAGTTACGATGAGGGATTACGTGAAGAAGCCCGCCAGGACGCATGCGTGTCATTCTTCAAAGCAGCGGTGTGAAATCACAGATAACTATAATGACTAAACATAGTAAGATTAGAGAAGAGATACCAGTTGAGTATATGATCAAGGGTGGGAGCGGAGGGCACGTAATCCCTCATCGTAATTCCTCATAAAATACAGATCAAACTTCAAACTGGTAAGTTCTCGTTTAATCTTACTATTTTACTTCGGAGTCACGTGAGTGACTACGTGAAGATTTTAAAGCTCTGTGATTTCATGCCGTGGAAACGAGTCCATGCATCACGTCTGCCTTGATGACTGTAGGAGGAATTGTGTTAACATAATTTGGACATGAATTCGACATTGAAATCATAAAATTTATTAACACAAAATTATAACCCCTTTTTATGGGTTTAAATTAATTTACAGAACTTAAAATTGTTTCTGCAAACGTTCCAGGTTTCATTACTGGTTTGTTGTTAAATAGTTGGAATGTTTTTCCCCTGACCATCCTGCTGCCTTGAGGATTTGGTCCATTGGTACATCCAACTGTATCGCTGCCGATGTAGCTGCAGCCCTGGTGGAATGAGATTTAAAAATATTAGTATCCACCCCAGCCTGTGTTAGCACCTGTTTCAGCCATCTTGAGATGGTCTGGACCGTCACTCTTTTGTGTGGTTGCTTGTGGTTGACCAGAAGTGCCTTCTCATTGCCTCTTATGATTTTCGTTTTCTCCATGTATAATGACAAATGTCTTACTATACGGTCATCTGTTGGGTATGACCTAAATTGTATATTGAGGCCTGCTGATCCCTGTCTGTTCTGCGTTACTAATTCATAGATATGAAACGTAATATTTTCAGTTGAGGAAGTCATGTTGTCAAGTCTTAGTTTATGCAGTGACTGTACCCTCTGTGCCGTGACCAATGCCATTAGCATGACTGTTTTTAATGTCAGTCTGTGTAGGGACAGAGCTGTTGCTGGAGACTAATTCCTGAGCATCTTCAGGACAATACTTACATCCCATATTTGGGAGTACCTGGTTCTTGGGGGATTAGTATTAAAAATTCCCCTCATAGGTTTTGTTACCAGTGGGTGAGTCCCAACAGAGTAACGCTCTGTCCCCTGCCATAGGTAAGTCGATAGGGCACTTCTGGCACAGTTGATGGCACTGTAACTGAGCCCCTCATCATAGTGGAGGCCTGCCAGATATTCCAGAACAGACGGGATGTTCATGTCTCTGTGGGTGATGTTGTTTTTGTGACAATGCATCTCCCACTTCCTGATATAGACCAGATACTGTTTTTTGGTTGACTGTCTTTGGGCCGCTGAGATCATGTTCACTGTTCGGTCCGTCAGTCCCAGTTGTAGTAGAGGTGTTTTTTAAACTCTACAAATTAATAAGTTCAAATGGTTATGGCATGGGTGGCTATCCCTTGTTACGGGATGTAGCAATAAATCTGGTCTATGTGGGATGGTGATACATGGTTCTAATACCATGTTTAGTACCACTGGGAACCATGGTTGAGTAGGCCAATCGGGTACTACCAAAATACCAGACGCAGAGTCTTGAGTGATGAGGCAGAAAGGAGGGAATGCGTAAATAAACAATTTCCCCCAATGCAGCGAAAATGCATCTGTCGCCGCTGCCCCAAGGTCTGGTTCCCATGAAACATAATTTGCTAATGGTGGTTAAGTCTGGTTGCGAATAGATCGATATCTGGTGTTCCATATCTTGCTGTAATATCAGCAAATACTTTTTTATTCAACATCCATTCGGTGTTTTCATTAAATTTGCGTGACCTGGTGTCTGCCACTAAATTTAGTCTTCCTGGTAGGTAAGTGGCTGATATCCAAATATCTCTCTGGATACACCATTGCCAAATTGTATTAGCCAGATTGTCACATGATGTCGATTTGTTTCCACACATGTGGTTAATGTATGCTACCACGGTGGTATTGTCTATCTGTAGTCTAACATGCTGGTGATATGACCCAGTACAATATGACTTTAGGCCATGGAATGCACCCAACATTTCCAGGTAGTTTATGCCCAGTGTGAGTAATAATGATGCCTCCTGAGCAGTCCATCTACCTCCACAGCTGGTGATGGTATTGGTGGCTCCCCAACCAAGTGCACTGGCATCAGTTTGTAGTACCATGGAAGGGTTACTGACAATGATTGGATTGGAACAAAGCCAGATGTTATCTATCCACCATTTTAGTTCCATTTTAGCTTTGATTGGTAGTTTCATAGGTCTGTCAAAATGACCTGCATTGATTTTGAGTGCTTGTATTTTTGCTCTCTGTAAGTTTTGGTAATGTAGAGGTCCAAATTGTGTGGTTGGAAAGGCAGCCACCATTTTGCCAATTACTTTTGCTACCAATCTGATGGATGGTTTGCTGATGTCAATGAGGTTATTGCAAGCCTCTATTAAATCTCTAGCCTTTCTCTTAGGCAGAGTCACCGACATGTGAACTGAGTCAATGGTGAACCCCAAATAGTCCATAGTAGTGGAAGGCGTTAGTTTAGATTTAACTGGATGAATAATAAATCCCAGTTTTTCAAATAACTGTTTTGTGGCTGTTACGGTTTGTTTGGCCAATTCCAAAGTTTTGCCCACAATGAGTATGTCATCTAAATATGCCATGACCATGTGTTTTCGTTTCCGTAGAAACGCTGGGGCTGGTTTCAAAAATTTTTGTGAACAGCCTGGGGGCTGATGATAAACCATTTGGCAGTGCTTTATACTGCCAGTATTGTCCCATCCAGTTGAATTTTAAGTAACATCTGTGATCACCTCGTATAGGCACTGAATAGTAAGCATCTTTTAAATCGATGCTGGCCATGAAGTAACCTTTGGAAATTAATTGTTTAGCAGTAACAAAGGATTCCATTTTGAAGTGAATATATTGTACAAATATATTCAATTTTGTCAGGTCTATGATGATGCGACAACCACCATCTTTTTTTTTTTTTTTTCTTCTTTTTTTTTGTTTTTGATAAATATATTGGACACGAATTCTAATGGTTCGTGTTGAGTTTGCTCAATTACACCTTTTACGTAAAGCCGCTCCAGTTCAGCTTGCGCTTCTGATTTTTCTTTATCAGAAAGCACGAATATTCGGTTCGGTATATGTTGAACTGGAGGGCTGTACTTGTGTATAAACTCTATTGTATATCCCTGGATACTGCTTAAGACGTAAGTGTCGGTTGTTAACATGCTCCATGCATTCAGGAAAGAGTGTAATCTCCCACCAACCTCCATGCTCCCTGTATTTTGTAGGGAACCAGACCCACCTACCTCCATAGTTACCAGTGGCAGGTTTACTTCTTTTTGTAGGTTCTTCGCTGCTGTTGTTGCGCTGGTGTCTGGATTTGTGGTTTGGTTGGCGTTGGAGGTCCGCGCATCTTCCAAGAAGGCTGGCCTGGGCCATGGCCTAAAAAAGACTCATGTTTTGAGTACCGGGCCTTCGAGCTTTCACCAGTCATTCTTGTTCTGCTGGTGGGTGCGTAGGGGTGCTGTCTTTGGCTGTAGTGGGTTTTTGATGGAGTCCCTTTTATTAGTCCCAAGGTTTTTGCTTCCTCATCGAGCTCCTTGACTTGGTTCGATAGGTTGCCTCCAAATAATAGTATTGGTGCTTACTATTGGAACATTCAGGGATATGCAGTTGCCAGGTGTCTTGATGTGGTGTCCAGTACAGCCTGTTCTTGTAACTGATTTAGAGACATATAGTCTATACTGGCAGCTAGCTTTGGCTCCAGATTTTGACCAGTCTGGTCTGGCTGTATGAAATTGGACACCATGTCCAGTAGGTTCTTTCGTTCCTGCACCCCTTGCACACTTGTCTTTCCTTCTGCGGACCCCTCTTCCAGGTCAGCCCAGAACTGACCCGCAGTGCTCCCCTCTGATGAGGTAGAAGTACTGTGCAGCCCTTCAAGAGTTACTGCTGTGGGTTTATCATAGGGCCCACTGTGACCCGACTCCATCTCCCGGAGTCTGTCACGTTGGAGCAAATGCTCCACACACCGCTCCATCCGGCTCCAGCGCTCACGGTCGCTGGCCGCCCGCGGTTGTTCAAAGTCGGACTCCTCTGAGTCCACGACCTTGTTTGTTTTTTGTCTAGCCTTACCGCCCGGCCGCGCGGATCTGGCCGGTGCGGAGGCGACATCGGGCACAGCTGATCCCACTATCGGTGATCCAAGTGCCGCTGGCTGCTGCTGGCTGCCCGCTGCTCCGCGGTCCTCCCTCACCAGCTTTGTCGCAGACCTTGTCTTTTTTGTTTTGTCCATGTTCCCACCTGTAGTTGGAAATGGAAACAAAAAAGACCGCAGAGTAAACTCTTACCTGCAAGTTGCGGCTGTTAAACTGCCGCTGCAGGGGAACACGTTTCCACCGCGTCAGACGTTTCGCAATGCGTGTAGCGATATGACACGCATGCGTCCTGACGGGCTTCTTCACGTAGTCACTCACGTGACTACGAAGTAAAATCCTAATTCTCTTCCCAAAACGTATAAATCATCATTTATAGCCCTGAATGTACGAATTCTCCCAGTGTCCCATTGTATTATTGTCAGCTTGCAATTTCAGCAACTTAAAGGGCAAATATATTTTGAGCTGGATGGTGTAGAACGAAGGAATGCAAAGCATAATTCCAGTAATATCTGCAGATTAACTCGACTTCTTACCACTCAGTGTTTTGCTTTCAATTATGTCGGGTGCTGTAAACTAGTACAGGGGATGTCCTCATAACGCTTTAATTTTTTTTGCCACTACAACTGAGATTATGGTAACCGGCTCCCCCTGAGGCATATTCCTTATGAGACAGAATACCATTCACACCTCGAGTGTTAGAAATTACAGACATTTTAATTGCCTGATTAACTTCCTGCTTTGACATCAGTAGCAGCCATAAAACTGAAGGGCTGTCATCTGTCCCATCCTCGACCATGCCGGCTCATAGGGAAAGAATTTGGGATGTCTGGAAAGGAGAGCTTGGTAGAAAATGAACTGCGGGTCGGTAAATATGCGATCGAGAGCATTGGCAGCTGCGGAGAAAGAGAGAGGGTGAGATGGGCAATGCCACCAGTTAAGAACCTCCAGTCATAGATCAGATGTGGGACGTGAGTAACAAACGTCTTTTAAACTTCACAGCATATTAACCATAGTGGCTGGCATGTCTGGTGTCAAGTGGCAGACTGTAATGCTGAAGGTATGGAGGATGGTGGTTTATAGGTCAAAGATGACAGCTTCAGCTATGCTGACATTTAGAGGGAGAAAGACTGACTCACCCAGGCAACTGGAGCAGGTGGTGACAGCTGTGGGATTGATGCCACGGATAGAGAGAGGGAGGTAAATATCATTGGTATGCACAGTGACGCTGGCACCGTGCCTCTGGATCATTGAGAGAAAACAAAAATTATTAATGAATAGGGAAAGAATCCCAGAATCTGCAGCACGTGGATGCAGGAGGAGAGATCAGAGGTGAAATATTGTCATGTTGCCATGGAAACGTCAGGGTGCAAGAGAAGGGATACGGAACCAAAGTTACAGTCAGTCTGCTACTAGTTTTTACCACTAACTTAAATGTGAACCCCCTAATTTGGACACAAAGTGAACCAGCAACTCCTTGTACATAGTATCATGGGTGAGGATTAGTGTTGGGGAGCTGGGACTCTTTAAGATAAGTTTCGAAGAAGATGAATTTGAGCCTTTCCTACTTCCTTGTCAGCTTTTGGATTTAACAAAACCAAATGTCCTTCTGAATGTTCATTGGACCGGATGTTCTGAAATTCACTCCCTAAGTCAGACACAAAAAGCTAGAGTAATTCAGCAGGTCAGGCAGCATCTCTGGAGAAAAGGAATAGGTGGTGTTTCGGGTGGAGACACTTCTTCAGATTGAGAGTCAGGGGTAAAGGAAAGGAAAGATGATGAAGGAAACAGGTCATTGTTAGGTGAGAATGAGTACAGAGAATGAGACTCAACAAAGATGACTTTGAAGCTGATATAACGGGTTGGGGAGGGATGGAGAGAGAAGGAATGCAGGGGTTATTTGAAGTTAGAGAAATCACATTCATACCCCTGGGCTGTAAGCTGCTCAAGCAAAATATGAGATACTGTTCCTCCAGTTTGCGTTTGGCCTCACTCTGACAATGGAGGAGGCCTAGGACAGAAAGGTCAGTGTGGGTATGGGGAATTTGGGAACCGGGAGATCAGGCAGATCAAATGAGACGAGCTTAGCCATGGACAAATAATCACTTTGGGAGTTAATTTGAGCATCTTGCAACCTTCTCCAAGCTGAATTGCTTTTTACCTTCTGCTCCATCAGAGGAAGCTGATAAGTCATTACACCATAGCACTAATGCTGGTGGAACTAGCAGGTGAGGCAGCATCTATGGAGAGAAGGAATAGGCAATGTTTCAGGTCGTGTACTTTCTTCAAACTTAGATCAGTAGGGGGGGGCCGGAAAAAGAAAGGAAGAGGCGAAGACAGTAGGCTTGTGTGGGAGCTGGGAGGGGAAGGAAGGAGAAAGCAAGGAGTATCTGAAATTAGAGAAGTCAATGTTCATACCGCTGGGGTGTAAACTGCCCAAGCGAAATATGAGGTGCTGTTCCTCCAATTTGCGGTGGGCCTCACTCTGGCAATGGAGGAGGCCCAGGACAGAAAGGTCGGATTCGGAATGGGAGGGGGAGTTGAAGTGCTGAGCCACCGGGAGATCAGGTTGGTTAGTGCGAACTGAGCGGAGGTGTTTGGCGAAGCGATCGCCAAGCCTGCGCTTGGTCTCGCTGAAGTAGAGAAGTTGACACCTGGAACAACGGAGTCGAGGGGGGAGGTAAAGCGACAGATGTAGCATATCCTGCGATTGCAAGGGAAAGTACCGGGGAGGGGGTGGTTTGGGTGGGGAGGAACAAATTGACCAGGGAGTTACAGAGGGAATGGTCTCTGCGGCCTACACCCTAGCGGTATGAACATTGACCTCTAATTTCAGATAGTCCTTGCTTTCTCCTTCTTTACCCTCCCTCTTCCCAGCTCTCCCACAAGCCTACTGTCTTCCTTTCTATTTCCCGCCCCCCGCCCCCCTCCCCCCGACATCGACCCGAAACGTCGCCTACCCCTTCTCTCCATTGATGCTGCCTCACCCGCTAAGTTCCTCCAGCACTTTTGTCTACCTTAGATTTTCCAGCATCTGCAGCTCTTTCTCAAACACCATAGCACTAGATATTTTCATCCAAAGCCAGTTGGCCTTGCAGACTTGCTTCCATCTCGTTTTAAAAGCCTTTATAAAAATCTTCCTCAATAAATATCTTGCAACTGATTCCTCTAAAGCATGTCCTGTCTCATGGATAGCGTACCATTTAAAAAAAATGTTTTCTGACGTCTTCAGATTAAATCAGATTAAATAGAATAGAATAGAATGCATTTATTGTCATTCAAACCTAGGTTTGAACGAAATATAATTTCTACAGTTTTTTACATTACAAAACAATCCAAGACCCACACTTAACACAGTTTACATAAACATCCATCACAGTGAGTCTCCAACATCTCCTCACTGTGATGGAAGGCAAAGTCTTTATCTCTTCCCTTTGTTCCTTCTCCCGTGGTCCAGCAGTCCAACTGCAGTGTCGAGGCGAACTGGGGCTCCGATGTTAAAGCCCCCGGCGGGCGATGGTAAGTCCTGAGGCCGTTTAAGCCACGCCGGGCGATGTTAGGCCCCGGCTCCATGTCCTTTACACCCGCGAATCCAGCGGGTGAAGTCGCCGTTGCGGAGCTCGGAAAAGCGGTCTCTCACCGGGGACTTGGAGCTCCCGATGTTCCCGTCCACCGGGTCTGCGGCCGGTGCCTCCAAACTCCAAAGTCGGGTCGCTGCCGCACGCCACCACAGCTCTTCCCGCTCCGAAGTTGGCCAGCTCCGCGATCTCAGTTCCGCAGCCTCTGCAACTGGAGCCCCCAGGTTAGTCCCGGCCGGAGGTCGCCGCCGGCTCCACGATGTTAGGCCCAACGACATCCGAGACCCGACAGGGAAAAGTCGGGTCCCCGCACAGGGAAGAGATTTAAAACAGTTTCCCCCACAGCCCCCCCACCACCCCCCACATATACACAACTATAAAAAAATAATAAAAACTAACTCAAGACATACATTTAACAAGACAAAAATAAAAAAAGACAGACGACTGTAGTCGAGCCGCTGCCGTTAGGCGCCGCCACTCCCACATTTCCCACAAATGAAAGGATTTAAAGAATTTTGATGATATTAATCTGACCATTAATGCGAGTGGACAAAAAAATAAAGAAGATATCAGCTCTAGTTTATGCAGGCAACAATGAGTCAGCAGCCCATTAACACCTCTCCTGATTTTGTATTCATCAACGGGTGAAATGTGAATGCATTATGCATGATTACACAATGGGAAAAGTGCTCTACCTCCCCCCCCCCCCCCTCCCCCCCCCCCCCCAGTAAACAAGGTACAAGATACAAATAATATCCATTGGAAAAATAAAACAAGATGTACCTTTTCTAAATGTTAGCATATGTTATTTATGGTTATATTTTTTCTTTCAGTTTGTATGTTTAAATCCATTGCTATTTATTTCTGATACCTTCGTACATAATTGTGAATTAAATATCAAACATTGTCAATTTCAGTTGGGTTTTTTATTGTGTGGAAGATACTTGTGAATTTCTAGTCACTGACATGCTTCATTTTAGGTGGTGATGGAATAGTTCTAAACCAAAATCTATTTGCAAAATGCAACATTTCATAAAGTATAATGATGATCAACGTACAAAAAGTGTAAGTGGAGGATTAGACAAAATTTTGCACGAAACATTAAAGAAGTCAGAATTTTTTTCCTTGATACAGACAACCATATGGAGGCAGCAATGATGTATGTTTGATTAATTCCCATCTTTAATAAATTATATTTTCATGGGGTTATTTGATCCAATGTCCAGTGAAATAATGATGCAGATCTTGCAATAGCTCAACCAGCAAGGTGGTACAGCGATAGTGGCTGCCTTGCAGCATCAGAGACCCGGGTTTGATCCTGACCATGGGTGCTGTCTGTACGGAGTTTGTATGTTCTCCCGGTGATCTGCGTGGGTTTTCTCCAGGTGTTCCAGTCTTTTCCACACTCAAGGTTTATGGGCTAATTGGCTTTGGTAACATTGTAAATTGTCCCTAATTGGTGTAGGATAGTGTTAATGTGTGGGGATCGCTGGTCGGTACAGACTCGGTGGGCCGAAGGGCCTGTTTCTATGCTGCATCTCTAAACTAAACTAAAAAGTGAACAGTGCTTTATTGTGACGGTACATGCCAGTACAGTGTACCAGCACCTCTCAACAGTTGAAAGCTAGATTGATGTAGAGCAATCAATAGCGTATTGCCAGCTGTTATGTGCGTACTAGCACCCTTCTGTCTACAAAAAACAGCACTGGCTCAAACTAAACAAGTTTAAAAGAAACAACTCTAAGCAATTCCAGGAAAACAAATAATATTCTCCAACAAGGAACTGCAGATATTGGTTTACAAAAACAGGACACAATTTGCTGGAGTAACTCAGCAGGTAGACAGTATCTCTGAAGGACAAAGATAGATGACATTTTGGTGTGGAAGGTTCTGACCTGAAATGTCACCTATCTATGTTCTCTAGCAATGCTGTCTGACCTGCCAAGTTACTCCACATTGTGTGTTTTAAAAATAAATATTCTCTCCCTAGCTGCCCTCAAATATCATGTATTTTCTATTGTGCACAACTCTTGGTTCTAGCAGTAAGTGTGTTGTGGGTGGGAATTTGATAGCAATTATGTGGGCACTGCTTGTGTATACATGTTTTAGTTTGACATGTTCATTCCACCATAAGTGGAAGGGCAGTTGCACACATGTGCCGCATACAGGACAGACAGAACATGACATCAGTCCAAATGTAATGCTGATTAGATGCCAGTCATCCTAAAATGGAATGACAATCCAGCCAAGGCTATATTTTGGGTACACACTAAGACCTTAGCATTTAGCAGCAGGAAGGAATCCCATCCCCTCTTCACCTCTCCCACCTTGAACCTCACTTTAAGGGGTCAGCAATCATATGCAGTTCCTTTGTGTTTGCGTGGAAGGAGATTTGATTGCGGAGGTTTGTTGATATTAACTTTTTGAACAATATTGCAGTTTCAGAAGTGCTTTAGATAAACATTAGAAACATTGTTTTGCATTGAGACACAAGGGCCTCAATGCTGTCTCCTCCTGCAGCCACTTTCCCCAAAGGCTTCCTGATCCCTGTGTGTAAAGAAGTGCTGCCATCCATTCCAACTCAGTCACTAAGGCATTTAGAGAAATTAAGATTTGTCTGAAGAAGGGTCTCGACCCGAAACGTCACCATTCCTTCTCTCCAGAGATGCTGCCTGTCCCGCTGAGTTACTCCAGCTTTTTGTGTCCACCCATTCACATTAGTTCTATAGTTATCCCACTTTCGCATCCACTCCCTACACGGGAGCGACATACAGCGGCCGATTTACCCACAAACTCAAATGCCTTTGTGTTGTGGGAAGAAACCAGGGCATCTCAATAAACAATAGACAATTGACAATAGGTGCAGGAGTAGGCCATTTGGCCCTTCGGGCCAGCACAGCCATTCAATGTGATCATGGCTGATCATCCCCAATCAGTACCCCGTTCCTGCCTTCTCCCCATACCCCCTGACTCCGCTATTTTTAAGAGCCCTATCTAGCTCTCTCTTGAAAGCATGCAGAGAACCTGCCTCCACCGCCCTCTGAGGCAGAGAATTCCACAGACTCACCACTCTCTGTGAGAAAAAGTGTTTCCTCGTCTCCGTTCTAAATGGCTTACTCCTTATTCTTAGACTGTGGCCCCTGGTTCTGGACTCCCCAACATCGGGAACATGTTTCCTGCCTCTAGCGTGCCCAAGCCCTTAACAATCTTATATGTTTCAATGAGATATCCTCTCATCCTTCTAAACTCCAGAGTGTACAAGCCCAGCTGCTCCATTCTCTCAGCATATGACAGTCCCGCCATCCCGGGAATTAACCTTGTAAACCTACGCAGCACTCCCTCAATAGCAAGAATGTCCTTCCTCAAATTCAGGGACCAAAACTGCACACAATACTCCAGGCGTGGTCTCACTAGGGCTCTGTACAACTCAGATTCAGATTCAGATTCAGATTCAGATTCAATTTTAATTGTCATTGTCAGTGTACAATACAGAGACAACGAAATGCATTTAGCATCTCCCTGGAAGAGCGACATAGCAAATGATTTAAATAAATAATAATAAGTGATAATAAGTGTCCGGGGGGTGGGGGGGTGATTGGCAGTCACCGAGGTACGTTGTTGAGTAGAGTGACAGCCGCCGGGAAGAAGCTGTTCCTGGACCTGCTGGTTCGGCAATGGAGAGACCTGTAGCGCCTCCCGGATGGTAGGAGGGTAAACAGTCCATGGTTGGGGTGAGAGCAGTCCTTGGCGATGCTGAGCGCCCTCCGCAGATAACGCTTGCTTTGGACAGACTCAATGGAGGGGAGCGAGGAACCGGTGATGCGTTGGGCAATTTTCACCACCCTCTGCAATGCCTTCCGGTCGGAGACAGAGCAGTTGCCATACCATACTGTGATGCAGTTGGTAAGGATGCTCTCGATGGTGCAGCGGCAGAAGGACCTCTTTGCTCCTATATTCGATTCCTCGTGTTATAAAGGCCAACATGCCATTCACTTTCTTCACTGCCTGCTGTACCTGCATGCTTACTCGAGGAAACCTTATGGTCACAGGGAGAATGTGCAAGCTCAGCTAACACCTGCGATCAGAATTGAACCTGGGTCCCTGGCGCCTGAGGCAGCAGCTCCACCTGCTGTGCCACCATGCTGCCTGAAAAGATGAAACTGTCTGCTCTTGCTTGTGTTGTGCCGTTTCTTCTCACAAGTGCCTTAGGCCGCTACAAAACACCTCTCTCTTGACACATTGCAGTTTTACTTTAATCATGTTTATTACTTTGCCACGGTGCTAACTACTCACAGAAGTATTTCCGCAGGCTCGACAATGTTGAAAAATATGATCATCCTGGCTGAATGCTAAAATCACATTAAATGGTCCTCAACACAATATTCTGTGCATACGGCACAGTCAAAAGGACATTGTTTAATCAAGGCACACATCTGTTTTCCAAGCCTCTCAACTTTAGCGTAACTGAGTCATTAAAGCACAGATGGAAACATCTCAGCCCATCAAATCCATGCTGTCTCTCACTAAATGATTCTATTTATTTTATCCCCATGATCCTGGAAGTTTATTTCCCTCAAGTGCTGATAAATTTCCTTTTTGAAATCATTGACAGTCTCCGCTATCACCACCCTCAAAGGCAGCGATTCCAGGTCATTCTTCCCTTACCCCAAAATCTTGTCTATATTTCATATTCCTTGTATTCTCACTATTGGGATCACAGTTTAATTGTTTACATTGTCTAAACATGTATATCTCAGGAAGGGTCTCGATCCGAAACCTCACTCATTCCTTCTCTCCAGAGATGCTGCATGTCCTGCTGAGTTCATCCAGCTTTTTGTGTCTATCTTACCTCAATCAAATTTCCCTTCTGCTGTGACGTTGAGCGAGCCACACTGGGTGTGAAGCTGTCGGTGGAACTGCTCGTTGTTTATTCAGCACCAGCAGACACATAGCGGGGCACTGGTGAGAGACTCTCATGATAGAATCTCTCTGAACCCAAAGCACATTGAGCTTTGACACTCCTGAACATAGTAACTCTTTTGTATGGTTCCTTCAATACATTGGGTGTAGACAAGTGTTTCCATAGAGTTGGACACTTGCAGTGGAAGCACATCTTAATTGACAATTTGTTGAACCAGGGTAGTTCAGAACCATATCCTCGTAAAGCTACTGAGCCTTTGTTCAACACAGTGCAAGCTGGTTCTCTGAGTTTGCAAATACTCCAAGTATTCCTTGATCTTTGTCACAAAGGTGCAATGTTTCAAAATGTCGGGCAAAAGGACCAAAATTTTGAAGTAACTCAGTGGGTCAGACAGCATCTCTGGAGAACATGGATAGGTGGCATTTCAGGTTGAGATCAGAAACGACACCTATCCATGTTCTTCAGAGATGCTGCCTGACCCACTCCAACTCCTGTGTCCTTTTGTGTATTAACCAACACTTGCAGTTCCTTAATTCTTCAAAATGTCACAGACCTGGCTTGATACAGGTCAATTAACTTTGTCCTATTGCCTTTGCCAGAGTGAGGCTACATGCAAACTAAAGGAACAACATCTCATATTCTACTTGGGTAACCTTTACAACCCAATAATATGAACGTTGAATATCCCAACATTTAATAAACAAATAGATTGGTACATGGGAAAGACAGGTTTGGAGGGATATGGACCAAAGGCGGGCAGGTGGGATTAGTGTAGCAGGGACATGTTGGTCTGTGTGGGCAAGTCGAGCTGAAGGGCCTGTTTCCACACTGTGTCACTCTATGACTCTATAACCAGTTCCACAGTTCACAACGATATATCCCTTTTCGGATCACATCATTTCTAGCTAACAATCGACCTATCAGCGAACCTTCTCACCTGAAGTAACCTGTGCTGGCCCTGATGTGTCCTGGTTATTTTTCTCACTTCCAGTTTCTTCCCCCCCCCCCCCACCCCCACCCCCCAACCATAATAAACCCAACCCAAAACATCATCTATCCATTTTCTCCAGATTTGCTGCCTGACCCGCTGTGTTACTACATTGTATGTTATAATTGCAGCATTGTTTTTATTTTCAATTTCTCCTTTTTCCACTTCCTGCTTTGATCTGCCTCCTCTTCATGTATCCTGTTGCGAGATCATCTGCCATGACTAAATCTTCATCATGTTATCTCAGCCAGCATCGCCTCTGCTTGTGTTATTCACTTTCTCTCGGTCCCCACCCTTTCATAGACATTGCCTTCATTGTTGCCACCCCTATCCTTTCTCTATAACCTAAATAATGTTTGATCTCTAATTAATCACATTCCAATGTCTTCATTCTACATGATTATTTTTAGCTTGTTGCATATTTTAACCATTGGTATTTAGACCAAGCACTAAACGAAAGGGCGTAAGGTTGTTCTATTCGCCAGCTCTTCATTTCTTGGTTTCCTACGCTGCCACATTTCAATTATATTTCTCTTGTTTCAAACTCAAGACTACACCATTCCTCAGTTTATTTTCTTCCCACTATTCTCATTTCTTCTTAGGTGATCATTCCTGCATTTAACTCGTTCACCCGTTTCCCTAGTAGTTGCATTTAGTAAGTTTCCATAAAATGTTTAGTAAGTTTCCATATTTTTTAGTTGCTGACATGTCGGCCTTTTCTGAAAGTTTGATTATCAATTCCTACCCACAAGCTCCTAACCTCTGGCCCCAATCACTTTCACTTGGCTGCGGCTCATTGACTTGGGCAACTTCCACTGGGCATAGTACAAACTAACAAACAGGTGTGACCTGTCAGTGATGGGGGGCGTTGAAAAGTTGTAACATGAGCAGTCTTTCTTAGAACTATACAGCTGACATTGAACAAGTATATCACATATAGGGGTCACAGTCAGAAATAAAATGTGATTGAATGTGCCTGGGACCATTTTAACAATGTCCTGAATGAAAAGTGCTCCCAATCGATGACGCACACTCCTTCCATTAGCCGTGTAATCCTGATGAATGTCTGTTCCAGACCTCTCCGTCCCAACTGTACATGGTTTTTTAAGCCGCAAAGACATAATGGGTACATGAAATAAGGAGAACACTGTTGCAGGTTTTCTTCAAATAAAGCACGAATCATTAGTACAAAGCTTTATCAATATTTTGGGAAGAATGTAATTTACATTTGTTATCAATGCTGATTTCTTTGGATTGTTTTTTTAAATAATATTTTTATTAGAAGCAAACACATATTATAAACATTTCATGTATATCAGTCGTACATTATTAATATTATCAATTGTGGATTGATTCTGCTTCTAGTTTTTTTTAAATATATAGGAAGTAAGAAAGAAAGAGAAAAAAAAACACAAAGTCAAGATAAAAAAAAAGAATGGAATGATTTACTAATAATACATCATTGGAGATAGGTTCGTAGATTATAAAGTATAACTTTTCATCTAATCCTGAGTTCAAGCTTCAGTTAGGTTCCCGTGCTGGACCGATCTACCCCTTCAAATAGTCAATGAATGGAGACCATATTCTAACAAAAAGTTCTTGTTTGTCCATTAAGACAAGTCTGATTGATTGGATTGTATATGTGTGTTTTTTCGGTAAGTAGCCTCCTGTTTCATCTCCCTCGATACCCACTGACCGTGCAGATTCTTAGCAAAGGTGCAACTACAGCAACATCTACCTTTATTTGCGTAGTATATTTAACATAGCAAGAAAAAGGGCTTTTCACAATGTGTTAAAAGATACAAAACTGTTGCTAAGCCATAAATTGGGGCAGAAGAGTGAATATGCAGTAGGTTCTACGGGCAAGCGATAGAGAGACACAATTATTTGGGAAGGAAATTCCGCATCTTAAATGGGCCAGAGGCTGCAAGAGGGGATGGCAGAGATTACAGAAACAGGGAGAAAGTAAACTATGAGGAACATGAGGATGAGATTACAAAAATGGGAAGGTACTTTTCAAAGATGTTTGGGCAGATACATGGATAGGAAAGGTTTAGAGGGATCAAATGCGGGTAAGTGGGACTACCTAGCTTAGGTTGGCATTGTTGAGTTAGGCTGAAGCTTTGCTGTATGTCTCTGCAGCCCTGACTCTCTAACACCACTTAACAGGAACATGGCTGGTGCAAGCTTGGATATGGGCAATATTTTATTTCGGATCATAGAAACATAGAAACATAGAAAATAGGTGCAGGAGGAGGCTATTAGGCCCTTCAAGCCAGCACCGCCATTCATTGTGATCATGGCTGATCGTCCCCAATCAATAACCCATGCCTGCCTTCTCCCCATACCCCTTGATTCCACCAGCCCCTAGAGCTCTATCTAACTCTCTCTTAAATCCATCCAGTGACTTGGCCTCCACTGCCCTCTGTGGCAGGGAATTCCATGAATTCACAACTCTCTGGGTGAAAACGTTTTTTCTCACCTCAGTCTTAAATGGCCTCCCCTTTATTCCAAGACTGTGACCCCTAGTTCTGGACTTGCCCAACATTGGGAAAATTTTTCCTGCACATAGCTTGTCCAGTCCTTTAATGATATTATATGTTTCTATAAGATTCTCCCTCATCCTTCTAAACTCCAGTGAATACAAGCCTAGTTTTTTCAATCTTTCCTCAGATGACAGTCCCACCATCCCAGGGATCAATCTCGTGAACCTACGCTGCACTGCCTCAATCACAAGGATGTCCTTCCTCAAATTAGGAATCCTTAATTTTATGAACAATAGAATAAGAGGCACCAGCTGTGCGTGGTTTGAATTCATCGTGTTTTGAACTAGCAAAGGCATGCATGGTATTAATAATAGCGAGATTACTATTACTTTATTTGTCAAATTCATTTTTGTATACAGTTCAGCACAAGCATCACAATACATAAGCACTTAGATACATATTAGATAAGCATCTCAGATACAGTGCAAGTGCATAGCAGTAGTACACTGAGACAGTATGCAGAGTCGCCAGTAATTTACAGAAATGAACAGTTTGTGTGTTTGATATTTGCTAGCAATTGCTATTTATTGTTCATAATATTTTCAGATTCTCAAAATACTTTGATAAGCATTTGTTAATCTCTGTTTCTTTTTCATTCATTATAAGCAACCTCAAGGTGTTTGGTTCTCCTTCATCCATGTGATCTGAAAATAAAATTGGACTGGACCTGGACTATTTGAATCAAATGACACAGATTAAGTGTCTTCACATACCCAGTTGCATTAGGATAGTGCCATAGTGTAGTGGCTGATCCTGTTGCTTCACAACCAATGCCAGTACTCTTCGTTACCATGTGTTCTTTCCCCAGTGCTCCAATTTCCTCATAAGTACCAAAGATTGGTGGTTGCTATGTTAATTTGCTGCCTTAAATCATCCCTGGTGATGGCAGGAAATTTGGGATGAAATTCTCTCAATGAGAGAGATTAGGTTCCATAGAAATAAATTAAGGAATGAGATTGAAGGATTGTTTTAAGAGCTCGTATCTGTAGAGCTGATGGCCTTGTCTTCCATCATAAGAGATTATCTTATTATAGACAATTTGCAAATTCAGTGTATTACAAGATCTTCATTGTGTTACAAGATCCATTCAACACAATTTCACTTGTTATGGTCCTTTTTACCTGAGATAATTTAGCAATATTTGTTAATCTCAATTTCTTTTCTTTATTGGTAGACAAAAGTGCTGGAGAAACTCAGCGGGTGCAGCAACATCTATGGTGCAAAAGAAATAGGCAACGTTTTGGGCCGAAACCCTTCTTCAGATTGATGAAGGGTGGGGGGGGGGGGGGGGGCGGAAAGAAGAAAGGAAGAGGAGGAGCCAGAGGGCTGAGGGAGAGCTGAGAAGGGGAGGAGACAATAAGGGCTACCGGAAATTGGAGAAGTCAATGTTCATGCCGCTGGGGTATAAACTGCCCAAGCGAAATATGAGGTGCTGCTCCTTCAATTTCCGGTGGTGCTCACTTTGGCCATGGAGGAGGCCCAGGACAGAAAGGTCGGATTCTGAATGGGAGGGGGAGTTGAAGAGCTGAGCCACTGGGAGATCAGGTAGGTTATTAAGGACTGAGCGTAGGAGTTCGGCAAAACCTCAATAACCACAATCGCCACAATAACCTACCTAATCTCCCGGTGGCTCAGCACTTCAACTCCCCCTCCTATTCCAAATCCGGCCTTTCTGTCCTGGGCCTCCTCCATGGCCAAAGAGAGTCCCCCTCTGGCTCCTCCTCTTCCTTTCTTCTTCCCCCCACCCTACATCAGTCTGAAGAAGGGTTGTGGCCCGAAACGTTGCCTATTTCCTTTGCTCCGTAGATGCTGCCACACCCTTCTCGGTGATCTATAGTCTACAGCAAGGTATTTTGGTACATGAGCAGGCACATGTTGCAGTAGATTCCTTGGCTACCAGCTTTGATCTGGATCCCCTGAGCATGCACCAACTAAATACACTTCCCCAAATTGAAACCCTCTTTTCAGTTTAGTTTAGAGATAGTTTAGTTTAGAAAAACAGTGGAAACAGGCCCTTTGGCCCACCGATTCTGCGCCGACCAGCAATCCCTGTATACAAGCACTATCCTACATACTGTAATTGGGACCATTTACAATTTTTGACCAAAGCCAATTAACCCACACACCTATATGTCTTTGGAGTGTGGGAGGAAACCAGAGCACCCTGAGAAAACCTACGCAGTCACGGGCTCCGTACAGACAGCACGCGTTGTCAGGATCGAACCAGAGTTTCTGGTGCTGTAAGGCTGCAACTCTACTGCTGGGACACCCCTTGTACATGGGAATACTGTGGAAAACCCACCAACCATGTTAAAATAATTACTACCCTGGGGAACTGGTAGGAATAAAGAAGCAGATAGGTGGCACTACACTGCAGGAGCTGCAATGTTATCTGGTCATTATTGCACTGTTGCCTTTAGGCCCGTGAGTGTACAAAGAGGCTGCTACGATTTTTACATTACATCAGAAACCATTTCAAAAAGTATTTTGCGGGTGCTCCAACTTTGAAATAAAAACCAACTATCTGTAAGTGGATCATTTGTGGACAGAGAACTTGAGATAATGTTTCAGGTCAATGACTTTTCCTTAGAATTTGAACGATCATCAGCCTGAAACAGTAACTCTAATTTTCTCTCTACAGATGCTGCATGGCATATTGAGTACATTTGCTGTGAAATGATTCGAAACATCATCAAGTTATGGAAAGTGCTGTGTAAACCCAATTATTTATTTCCTTTATTTCTTTAGGGCGAACAATTTAATTTATTTCAGAACATTTTGTTCACCACTGTAGAAGATATTGTCACAAATATGTGTGCATCAAATGAGTACCACAGTACAATCTATTTTCTTCTGAAATGTATTTTAAGCACAATTTTGAAAAGTTGCCAGCGTGTGTGAGCAGATAAACTGTTCAGCCAACAAACTAATCTAAAATAAATATTGCTAATTTCATCTGAAACCTTTATAACCAGTTGCGAGAGATTTTCAGCTCAGCAATATGGGGCCGATACAAACCCAGTGATAGTGAGGATAAAAAGCAGAGTGGTATTTCCTGTTCCCATACAATTCTGAATAGTTACAATCCTCTATGATTACCAAGTCATCACTTTTGAAGGGTTTGTCCCACTTGGGCGACCTAATCTGCGAGTTTGGAAGAGTTTGGCCTGGACTCAAACTCGCAGCATGGTCGACACGAGGTCCTAGGAGGTCCTATGAGGTCGCTGGAACTCTCCTGCAAGCTCGAGAGAAGTTCCCGCATACTCGCGGCCTCAGCTAGGTCGCGTAAAATTTTCAGATAATTGAACATTTTTCCGCTAGTAAAATTTGGTCGGCATGGGTCTTTTTCACTCGTAGTGTAGTGGAGTGGGGTCACTATTTACTTACAGGCACTCAAGGGCAGCCGTAGGCAATCTCCTTCGTTGACCGGGCATTTTGATTGGCTCATTGGAGTTTTCAGGACCTAGGAAGACCTTTATTACTTTATTATACTTCTTAAAAATGTCTCCGCTCCTTCTATCCCCCTCCTCTCCCCCTCCTCTCCCCCTTCTTTCCCCCTTCTCTCCCCCTTCTCTCTCCTTCCCTCCCCTTCGCCCCCCCCCGCGCGCTCTCAAAAGGACTTACCGTTACTGTGGCAGCCATTTACCTTCATCTTCATGTGTGCGGTCGGTAGATACAGCTCGCGGTTCGGTTGATCCAGCTTGAGGATTTCCAGGCGAGTACCCTCGAGCTTGAAGGTCGAAGACACTCTTCTGGACTCGCGGATTAGGTCGCCAAAGTGGGACAGGCCCTTTAGGTTCCGATTCATTTTTATTGTCACGTATACCGAGGTACAGTGAAAAGCAGATAATATTATATATTCAGAATACAATATATTCTGGGTGCCACGGTGGTGCAGCGGTAGAGTTGCTGCCTTACAGTGCCAGAGACCCGGGTTCGATCCCGACGACGGGTGCTGTCTGTACTGTACGGAGATTATACGTACTCCCTGTGACCGCGTGGGTTTCCTCCAAGATCTTTGGTTTCCTCCCACACTCAAGACGTACAGGTGTATAGGTTAATTGGCTTGGTATAAATGTAAAATTGTCCCTAGTGTTAATATGCAGGGACCGCTGGTCATGGCGGACTTCGTGGGCCGAACGAAGGACCTGTTTCCGCGCTGTATCTCTAAACAAAACTAAATACAATCAACCCAAACTCTGGTACAATAGGTAAATTAAGATTAAGATACAGTGAGCAGAATATAGTTTTTAGCATTTTGAAACAACTGTTGTTTTTTACGCAGAGAGATAGTCACAAGCAACAGTGATGCATGAGCCAACTCCTCACTGCTTGGTTCTGGTGCACATGGAAAGTAAGAAAATATAATGCCCTAGCTCTGGTGTTATTTTGTTTCTGGATATACTTGCCCAGCCAGGCCACATGCCATTCCAGAAATAAACTGAACTACCAACTAAACCAACCTGAAATTTTTTTTAACTAAATTGCTGGAGGAGGGTTCAAGTCAGGGGAAATTTAGAAAGTTTGTTTAAAATGGGGGGCGGCTCAGAGGAGTGAAATGGGGAATGATAATCTGAAGGTATCAGAAGGATCCGATTAGTCAAATATACCTCCTGGTACATTCAAATCAGAGAAGTATAATCTATACTATTATTAAAACTCTCATCTTGACCACTTCCGATCGGCGTTGTAATTAAATTTGCGCAAAAATGCTACTTTATATCGCTAGGATTGTTTCCACCACCTTACTCACCGTTCTCCTCTGCTCCAAGACACCAAGTTTTGTTCCGATCGGTGAAATATGAGAAATGTTATGAAGGTTTAAAAAATCGTGAGATCAGAAGATTGGTCTTCTCTCCTGTCAGTCACCATGAAGGTAACGCCCCTTCCGGAATCCGCTAGAGAATAAAACCCCGGAGGTGGGGCTGAGTAAACAAGCCGTGCTGATTGAGTCCGCAAGAGTGGAGTCGGGAAAGCCGCTGTGTGGAGTCGGGAAAGCCGCTGTGTGGAGTCAGGTAAGGGCTGTGTCGAGTTGGGAGGTGCTGTGTGGTGCCGCAGCCGGTGACCGTTGAGTGGGGTCCCTCCCCACCCTCCCCCCCCACATCCCTCCTTCCCCCCTCCCCTTCCCTCCTTCCCCTCCTCCCCACACACCACCCTTCCCCCCCCCCCCCCCCCCCCCTCCTCCCCACACACCCCCTCTCCCCCACACACCCACACCACCCCTTTTCCCCCTCCCCACACCACACCACACCCCCCACATGCCCCATCCCTCCACACCACACCACCCCACTGGGATTGGGTGTTGTAGGATAGTTAACATTCACAAGAGATAGGCAGAAGAGGAAAAAGAGACGTGGGGGTCCTGGGGGGGGGGGGGGGAGTTACTGATATTGAATAATTGGATACAGGTTGAAAGGACAAAGGATCAAGATTAAAAATTAGTCGGGTGGAGGTAATGGACAGCAAGAATCAAAAAATGGTGATGGCATTTAGCTATAAGCCACTAACAGTTGTGATAATACATTTATAAATCAGGAAATTAGAGGAACAAATAATAAGGATCATACCAGTCAAATCATGGGATCTGTAACCAATCTAAATGACTAGTAATTACAGTCACCATGGGTCTTTAATCTATATAAATCACTGGTAATAGTATGAAGGATGATCATATGGAGAGTTTACAAAATGTTTTTCTATATCCATAAATGGAGATTCCAACAAGGGAGTCAGCTAATTTAGATCTCATGTTGTGCAGTCAGAAAGAATTAATTAAGGGGGAAAAAGAAAGAAATAATTTCCGGTAATAATCTTGTAATTAAGTAATCCCTGGGGAGCAATGATTATAGTATGAGAGAATTTCATATTAAGATTAAAGCAAACCATGAAGGTACAAGACATGGTTCTGTTATGGTGGATTGGCAGATTATGTGACAGCAGACAAACAAAGATTTAATGTAAAGTACATAACATACATCACTTTAAGGCATAAAAAATTCTCAAAGTGGACCAAGAATGGCTAATGGGTAAATAATATTGGGTCAAAGAAAAAAAGATCTATAATTTCATCAAAAAGAACAATCGAGGTGAGATCTGTGAAGTTTTCAGAATTCATCAAAGGTAGGCAGAGATAAAAGTAAGGCAAAATAGAGTTTTAGAATATGGGAATGAGCCAGAAACATCATAGCAAACCATAAAAACTTCTTCAGATAAGGGGGAGAAAAATCTCAAAAATTAACATGGATCCCTGATGCAAAAGTTAAAAAAAAGAACATGGCAGCTTGAATATAAGGTGTAGAAAGCTGAAATTTTCACATTGAGAGAAACAAATAGAGAGGTGGCTGGTTTAAATGGTGACTGGTTGAAAAGTGTAAAAAGGAACTGCAGATACAATACAATACAATACAATTTATTTGTCATTTGAACCCCATTGAGGTTCAAACGAAATGTTGTTTCTGCAGTCATACACACAAGAAAGAACCAAGACACAACACAATTTACACAAACATCCATCACAGCGCATCTCCTCCTCGCTGTGATGGAAGGCAAAGACTTATCTCTCCCCAGCACTCCCCATTCCCCTCCCGATGTCAGAGTCAAAGCCCCCGGCGGGCGATGGCAATTGCCCCGCGGCCATTAACGCCGCGCCGGGTGATGCAAGGCCACGCTCCGGGTCTTGTTGTTGGAGCCCCTGGCTGCGCTAGCAAAGTCCCGCAGCCATTCCAAGCCGCGCGGGGCGATGATGTAAGGCCCCGCTACAGGTAATCTTCAACCCCACAGCTCGGGCGGGTGAAGTCGCCATTGCGGAAGCCCCGAAAAGCGGTCTCCCAGCAGCGACCCGCGGGCTCCCGGTGTTCCTGTCTGCCAGACCTGCGGTTGGAGCCTCCGAATCCTCGGGGTCGGGTCGCAGCAGCGCGCCACCACCGCTCCTCCCGCTCTGAACTCGGCCAGCTCCGCGATGGTGAGTAGGTCCGCAGGCTCCGCGACTGGAGCCCCAGGTCGTTCCTGCTGGAGGCCGCTCCACGTTGCAGCCCCAATGACAACGGAGACCCGACAGAGAAAAGGTCGGGTTCTCCGTGCAGGGGATAGATTTTTAAAGTTTCCCCCAGCCCCCGCCCCCCCACACACATACCCACACACATACACAAAAAAATAATAAAAACTACATTCAAACGAGACAAAAAATAATAAAAAGACAGACGGACTGCAGAGGCCGCTGCGACGTGAGTCGCGCCGCCTACCGATCATATTGAATCGTATTGAATACAGATGCTGGTTTAAACTGAAGATAGACACAAAAAGCTGGAGTAACTCGGTGGGACAGGCAGCATCTCTGGAGAGAAGGAATGGGTGGAGATCCTTCTTCAGACTGGTTTGTGATAAGGGAAACTGGTTGAAAGGTTTTTGGTGTCGGAGGGACCAATGTCCTCGCATGCAGGTCACTGAAACTTAACTTGGGTGGGGAGTTGTTGATAAGGATACATGCTTGCTTGAGTTTGGAAGAATGATTGATAAACTAATTGAAACATACATACTTCATAAGGGGTTTTATAAGAGAAATGCAGGGTTTCCTCTGGTTGGGATGTTGACAACCAGGAGTCGTAACCTCAAAATATAGGACCAGCAGTTCAGGACTAAAATGACTTCGAGCCAGCACCGCCATTCAATGTGATCATGGCTGATCATCCACAATCAGTGTCCCGTTCCTGCCTTCTCCCCATATTCCTTGATTCCGCTAACCCAAAGAGCTCTATCTAACTCTCTTTTGAATGCATTCAGTGAATCTGCCTCCACTGCCTTCTGAGGCAGAGAATTCCACAAATTCACAACTCTCTGTGAAAAAGTTTTTCCTCAACTCAGTTCTGAATGGCCTACCCCTTAATCCGAAACTGTGGCCCCTGGTTCTGGATGACCCCAACATCGGGAACATGTTTCCTGCATCCAGCGTGTCCAATCCCTTAATAATTTTATATGTGTCTGTGAGATATCCTCTCATCCTTCTAAATTCCAGTGAATACAAGCCCAGTCGCTCCATTCTTTCATCATATGACAGTCCCGCCATCCTGGGAATTAACCTCGTGAACCTACGCTGCACTCCCTCAATAGCAAGAATGTCCTTCCTCAAATTAGGAGATCAAAACTGCACACAATACCCCAGGTGTGGTCTCAACAGGGCCCTGTACAACTGCAGAAGGACGTCTTTACTCCCATACTCAACTCCTCACGTTATGAAGGCCAACATGCCATTAGCTTTCTTCACTGCCTGTTGTACCTGTATGCTTGCTGATGTACTGATGTATAAGGACACCCAGGTCTCGTTGTACTAAATCAATAATGTATATTGTAAATAGCTGCGGTCCCAGCATCGAACCTAGCGGCACCCCACTAGTCACTGCCTGCCATTCTGAAAGGGACCCGTTAATCCCTACTCTTTGTTTTCTGTCTGCCAACCAATGTTCTATCCATGTCAATACCCTACTCCCAATACCATGTGCTCTAATTTTGCCCATTAATCTCCTGTGTGGGATCTTATCAAAAGCTTTCTGAAAGTCCAGGTACACTACATCCACTGGTTCTCCCTTGTCCATTTTACTTGTTACATCCTCAAAAACTTCCAAAAGATTTGTCAAGCATGATTTCCCCTTCGTAAATCCATGCTGACTTGGACCGATCCTGTTACTGCTATCCAAATGCACCACTATTACATCTTTGATAATCGACTCCAGCATCTTCCCCACCACCGATCTCAGGCTAACTGTTCTATAATTCCCTGCATTCTCTCTCCCTCCTTTATTGACAAGTAGGATAACATTAGCTACCCTCCAATCCACAGGAACTGATCCCGAATCTATAGAAATTTGGAAAATTATCACCAATGCATCCATGATTTGTAGAGCCACCTCCTTGAGTACCTTGGGATGCAGACCATCAGGCCCTGGGGATTTATCAACCTTCAGTCCCATCATTCTACCCAACCATTTCCTGACTAATGTGAATTTCCTTCAGCTCCTCCATCACCCTTAGTCTTTGCATCTTCTTCACAGCCTATTCTGGCAAATGGTTTCATATCATCTGAATACTTGGACACTTGAAGTCCTCATCTAAGTCACTGATATAGTTTGTGAACAACTGGGGCCCAGCATTAGTCACAGCCTCCCAACCTGAAGATGGCCCATTTCATCCTATTTTTCATTTACTTATTATTATCCAATCTTCCATTAACCCCCATCTATTCTGTCCAACACTAAGCATTCACATTTTTCTAATAATCATTATGAGACTCCTTTTTAAAAGGCATCCGAAAGCCCAGTTCAACTTGCCACCGTTCACTGTTCTATTCTACTGGTTACAACTTAACCTTCCTCTCCCAGCCTCTTCTTAACTTGTCTGTGAGATAACTCGCAGTTTATATACCAGTCTCCTGGATCTTCCATCCTTAATGGATGATAGATAATCCATTCAGTTTTATTCCTTTGTTTGTGCACGGGTACAACTGAATGTCTTGCTGGAATATATCAAAGAGCAGTTAATAACCAACCACATAGGGTGGATCTGGAGTCATCTCAGGCCGGGCTGGATGAGAATGACAGATTTATACGCACCCATTTTGAAGGATATTAATGAATGATATGTGAGAATTTGGGCAATTTCACGGTTATAATTATTCAGTGCCTCTTCCTGCCCCCGGACCGCAAAGGACTGCACCCACACACAGAGGCAAAGACTGAACTGCCAGGATAAGCCAGGACCACATGGGGAGTGGTTTATTCACGAGGTAGTGGTTTATTCTCTCTGTTCCATGTGTAATCAAGAGTTTAGTCTTCAGTTCTGCAGTCTTGTGTTTGCTCTTGTGTCTACTTTAACTAAGCAGGAGCAGTGGTGATGCAGTGGTTAAGTTACCAGAATCCAAAGGCCATCTTCAATACCTCTATAATAATATTTCAGCTGATGAATTAGTTCTCCTCTATGTTGAACAGTACTTGAAGAAGCATTGAAAGTAGGAAAAGTATTCAGCACAGAATATATTCTGGGTCGAGGACTTCAAGACTGGCCTGATAGCAAACTGGCTGAGTCTGGAACGAGAATGCTGCCAGACTAGGCTAGCATATCACTAATCCTCGTGAGAATCAGAGGATCAATCCTGTCACCTGCAGGTTGCTTTCCAGTTCTGCTGGGTCTAAATCCTGGAACTACTCCCAAAAAAACATTGTGGGAAAACATTCATTGCAAGGACTGCAATGGTTCAGGAAGATGGCTGGCAACAACTTCTCAAAAATGGACAATGAAAACTGTAATTTGCAATAATGCTCATATCTCACAAAGTGAGTAAAATAATAACTACTGACCAACCTTAAGTTAATTGTTGCAGGTGATCTATTTCCCTCCTTTAAGGTATTTGCACTTTTAAATGATTTCTTTATTTTTAGACCATTACATTTTTGTCTCAGATATTTAATTCACATGATACCCTTGAATCTCTTTATATATTTCCAATCCCACAGCACAGATAGCAGGGGCAGACTTTTTCCAGTCTGTGGTATGTGAGGGCAGAACTTGATTGAATTTTCCTTCCTCCCTATCCTGTTACTGTCTCGCAACCAAAACACATTGTTCTTTCTCACATTATAAAATGGAACTTCCTATTTTCCTCCTCTACAATCTTCAGGCTGGAATGTTGCCTACTCAACAGTGTGGTGAGATTAAAGATGTAACCGGAAAATCTGGTTCATGTGCCCAGTGGATCAGGCACGACACTATTAATGGCTGTGAACCATTCCCATGACTCAGACTGAGGTGTGCCACCGTGACGTATACATGTCAATTATTTTAAAATCATCTTGTCTGAGGATTGCTCCCACATAACCTCCACCTTTTTCAACTAGGATGCTGCCTAACCTTGATCATTGGGTCTTGATCTGGGACCTTCATTACATGAAGGAAAATTGATTTTGTTTCAGGCCAAGCAGATAGCATTTGCAAGGAACCTTGTCAGCCAGCAGCAATACCATTTCTATTACAGGATGTATCTATCGCAACCAATGCGCACAGTTATTGTCCATCCCCAACTGCCCCACATTAAGAGGCCGTAACAGTTTAATATTCCTCCAATGTTGTTTAATATTCAACCACGTTGGTGGAATAAATAGCAGAACAGATTAACACAGGGTGGTAATTTTACTTCCTGCAATGGTAGTGATAGATTGATTTTTTTTTTAATGACAATCTGGTAGTTTCATGATAATTGTTAACTAGAATATTTTAAAAAAAAGTTTAATTACTTGAACTTCAGTTCTCTAGTTAACGTTGTAAGATTTGAATTCATCTGTGGTCTGGAAGCCTGCCCATTAGTCCAATAACTTCAGTTTCTTTTTGGTGGTTTAATTGTTCTTTTTAACATATTTTACTCAAAGGTGAAACAGATCAAAGCTTCGAGAAAGCTGGTATAGTTGTGGTGTTTGACTGAGGAAAGAGAGGAGCGAGGACATGGGTTCTAACTGTGGAAAAAAAAACATGATGTAGCTCTCTGCATTGATTCCACTTCACTCCTAGTGTGGGTGGAAATGGTGAGTGGGAGAACTGGCACATCAGGTGAAAAAAACACCTGCATGTTTCAACCGAATGAAATGGAAAACACATCTAAGCACTTAAAAATTGAAATCATTATAAAAAAGAACATAGTGAGTACAATACAAAACAATGAGTGCAGGCCAATTAATAAAAATATGCTGCCCACACCTTTTCATAATATTGAGTTGGAATATGGCTTCTCCTTCGTTTCTGTGAACAGTCATCACTTTAGCAAATGACACAAAAGGACAATTCTACTCCCACCTTATCTGCCTCATTCTGCTCCTTGCCCAGTATTTTTGCCTCCTTCAGAATAAAAAGGTGTGATAAAGTAGTCCTAATTAACTTGTCCCACCTAAATTCACTTTCCATACTGAGGGCTGGATTTTTCAGTAGACTGGATAAATATAGGAAGCCTGGTTATCACCACCTCCCTGCTCCAAATTCCACCACCTCTTGATTTCTGCGCTGCGATCCGCTCTGTGAAGTTGGAAGCCGGCCAGTTGCAGCGCGCTGTCCGGTGTCGACTCACAAAGCCAGGTCTCGGTGAAACACAGGGCAGCAGCTCGAGAGAAGTCCTTGTTTGTCCGATGCAGGAGTTGTAAAAGTGCGTCACAGATCACACACTGTACCTATCCCACTGCGGGGGTCGATCCTCACGTCTGCCTGTTCAAGCCCTCGCTCAGACAGAGGCACTCCATAAGTTTATGCGGTCCTGAGCGCTCTTCCAGAAGATCAACGCTGAGCCTCGTGATCGCGGCCTTTATATGTCTTGCTTTTCAACCACTTATTGCTGCGAATCTACAAATCTCCTACCTAACCCAAATCAAGACGCCCTTAAGGTCACAAATGACGGATACTCATCTAGAAGATCAGCTGAAAGTGCGTACCTCCATGTTGCAACCAAATATTCAAATGCTTTCCCACAAAAAGCAGTCACAACAAAGTCATTAAAAGGTTAGTTAACTTTAGAATTAACATTTATTTTCATTTCTTGAAGTTAGTACATAGTAGTTAGATTTTTACAAAGCTCATACTTAAATTCTGGAAAAATGCGCCCACACCAACAATAAAAATGTGGATATCAAATATGTTTGAAACACTACATCTGGAAGAGATGAGATTCCTCTTAGCAGGCAAAGCAGACCAATTCCAAAAGACGTGGTCTACGTTTCTGGAACTATTACAAGCATGAGGTGCAATAGTAATTAAAAAATAAAAATAAATAAATAAATAAATAAATGGTACCAGGATCTGGCAACGGGGGGTAAAACAACAAAAACAGACTTGGTTGGTAGTCCCCTTTCTGCTGAGTTTAATGTTATAATAGAGCGATTGTTTCTCCTTTCTTTTTCCTTCTTTTCTAGGGTCTACTTTCTTTCTTTACTTCCTTCTCTAACTTCTTTTCTAAGGGGCTTTCTTTTCTCAACACTCTCTTGCACCTTCACGACTCTTGCGCACTTTCCTTACTTCCTTTACTTCTATCTTTTTCTTAAAGCTCAAAAAATGAAGCGGTACAAAAAATGTATTAAGACATATGTGTTGTGTATTATTGTAACTTACCGTACTTCTAATAAAAATAATAAAGAAATAAAAAAGTAATAAAAACTTTTAAAAAAATAATGTACATTTTGAAGTATATCTAATTGAGGTTTCTTGGATGCGGCCTTATTAGATTACTGCTATCAATGTGGAATTACAACATGAAAAGGTTCCCCATTGGCTTTGTTCGTTGTCTAGGAGGTTCTTACCCTAAATAACTCTTCTAGATGGTTAGTATTGATCTTCTGAGGGGAACATAAATTTTCGATCTACCTCCTCATTTTACACTACCACCTTACGTTTCCAGGGTATGTCTTAATTCCTGATATCTGCTAAGGTCTGTCCCTTCCTTAATGGTTACAAAATGGTCCAATCCTATCTTCGATTATCTCCTGTGGGTCAGACAAAAGAAGAATGCTAAATTAACAGTCAATTTTTTAACAATTCTAAGACTGTTTCCCATAAGCCCTCTTTGAATTAATTTTCTTATAACTAAATTTTGGCGCAAAGTGAGTATTTTGCCCTGAATCACAGATACATTCCTTTTTATTCAGATCCAATTCTAAAGAGAAGCCATCCCAACAGTCATTATAAGTTGTCAGTGTTATTTCTCTTGGAAATTATTAAAAGTGTCCTTTATTCTCCTTCCTTTTATTCCTCCAGTAGCTAGGTGATATTAAAGTTGGGCACTAGGGTAGTTCCTTTTCTTCTTCCTTTCTGATGATGGTGTCGGTTACTGGGGAGTGGAGATACTGAGGAGCATGTCGCTCTGCCTGCTGGCCTTCCCAAATGTTTTAAAGGAGCAGGACAGTATCAATTCTTGCTGCTGGTCACCTTTTTCTGGGGAGCTACATTACCTTTCGCTGTCTTCTTCCCGTTCTTAGCGGTCTGTACATTCTTTTACCTCACACCCCAGATAGTCTCTTGGTGACATACTGTCCTGCAGGCACAAAACTCAGCAATAGTTCAATATCTTCTTTCCCCCAACTCCCATTCCTCCTGAACGGTAAGTTTGTATCTTCTCTCCCTCGTGCCATTTCCATTCCTCAGTTGTTATCTCTTTCCACACCAGCTACTACTGTATGTTTCCTTGTCGTACTTTTTTTAATTGCCCCTTGATTTTTCTTCAATCCAGCTATATTCTGCCTTCTCGCTGGACACTCTTTACTCCAGTGACCTGATTGGATGCAGTTTAAACAAGCTCCTTGATTTACAATCTTCTTTGCTCCTAGGGGTTTTCTGGGGTAATCATAAGAGGGTTTATAATTTTCTTCCATATAATTTCCAGTTTTTACTACAATAGTATATCCAATCCGCACATTCTGGAGAGGAATCTAGAGTAGGGGTCATGTCTCCACACCCACAATGGCTATCTGGACTACACTTCTTCCCACCCTGCTTCCTGTAAGGACTCCATCCCCTACTCCCAATTCCTCCGTCTGTGCTGCATCTGCTCCCAGGAGGAGGCGTTCCACACCAGGGCATCTGAAATGTCCTCATTCTTCAGGGAACGGGGGTTCCCCTCCCCCACCATAGATGAGGCTCGCACCAGGGTCTCTTCCATACCCCGCAACACTGCTCTCTCTCCCCATCCCCCCACTCGCAACAAGGGCAGAGTCCCACTAGTCCTCACCTTTCACCCCACCAGCCGTCTCATACAACAAGTAATCCTCCGTCAGTTTCGCCACCTCCAACGTGACCCCACCACTCGCCACATCTTCCCATCTCCCCCCCATATCTGCCTTCCGCAAAGACCACTCCCTCCGTAACTCCCTTGTCAATTCTTCCCTTCCCTCCCATACTACCCCCTCCCCGGGCACTTTCCCTTGCAAACGCAAGAGATGCTACACTTGTCGCTTTACCTCCCCCCTCGACTTCATTCAAGGACCCAAGCAGTCGTTCCAGGTGCGACAGAGGTTCACCTGCATCTCCTCCAACCTCATCTATTGCATCCGCTGCTCTAGATGTCAACTGATCTACATCGGTGAGACCAAGCGGAGGCTTGGCGATCGTTTCGCCGAACACCTCCGCTCGGTCCGCATTAACCAACCTGACCTCCCGGTGGCTCAGCACTTCAACTCCCCCTCCCACTCCGTATCCGACCTCTCTGTCCTGGGTCTCCTCCATGGCCAGAGCGAGCAACACCGGAAATTGGAGGAACAGCACCTCATATTCCGCTTGGGGAGTCTGCATCCTGGGGGCATGAACATTGAATTCTCCCAATTTTGGTAGCCCTTGCTGTCTCCTCCCCATCCTCAGCCCTCGGGCTGTCTCCTCCCCTTCCTATCTCTCCCTCAGCCCTCGGGCTCCTCCTCCTTCTTTTTCCTTTCTTCTCCCCGCTCCCCCCCCCCCCCCCCCCATCAGTTTGAAGAAGGGTTTTGGCCCGAAATGTTGCCTATTTCCTTCGCTCCATAGATGCTGCTGCACCCGCTGAGTTTTTCCAGCATTTTTGTGTACCTTCCATGCCCACAATTCCAGGGCGGGCTGGTGAGTCAGGACTGAGAGAATGGGTTAACTTGAGTAAATGTTGTGTGACTTCTCGGTTCCTGACATTCGGGCCATTTCTCTCTCTGGTTTCTCAGGTCCCAGTAGTCTCTTGAATTAAAGGACCTCCCATAATTCCTTGGATTTTGCATGTCTCTATATTCTCTAGGATCTCTAAGTTCTTCATATTCCTGGAATTTCCTTCTTTGACCCCTCTCTTTCATCCATTCCTTTGTTGGACAGGCCCTACCTACTCCAATGTCCCATCCTTCCACAAGTATAGCATTGGTTAGACAGCATTGTTGGTCGTATTCTACCCCTGGGTTCCATTGAAATGGGCTCGAGATTGGGAGTATGGCGGTGATAGTAGTCTGAATAATCTGGGACCCTAATTTCTCCCAATCCGTAATTTGCTGGCACTCTGGGGATCCATAGTTCAGAGTTAGATTTTGGTAATTCTTCGTTCGCAGTGTGTTCACTTTCTCTCCTAGTTACAGGATAATTTTCCTGGTTCCTACCTTCCTTCCAATAATATCTCACAGCTCTGGCTATTTGACTGGCTCGGCTCTCAGACCAGTTCCTGTTGTTAGTTTTAATTAAATCCGCTATCTTAGTGGGGAAACAATTCAACAAGACCGCACAATATTGAGGGGAACTTACTCCATTTTGATAGTCTAAATCACCCGATTGGTCTATATATAATCTTGAAAAGTGGTCTAGAAATTCGTCTGCTCCTTCACCCATCCCTGGTCTTATTTCCTGGACTCAACTTAAATCGCCTGGTTTCTGAAACGTTTTTGCAAGGGCCGTTGAAACTGCCTCTTCCCTTGCGCTGTCATCCATAGAAACATAGAAAATAGGTGCAGGAGTAGGCCATTCGGCCCTTCGAGCCTGCACCGCCATTCAATATGATCATGGCTGATCATCCAACTCAGTATCCCATCCCTGCCTTCTCTCCATACCCCCTGATCCCTTTAGCCACAAGGGCCACATCTAACTCCCTCTTTAATATAGCCAATGAACTGGTCTCAACTACCTTCTTTGGCAGAGAATTCCACAGATTCACCACTCTCTGTGTAAAAAATGATTTTCTCTGTAAAAAATGATTTTCTCGAGTCCATTACCGCACCCGCCAATGTTTCATAAGTCGGGTGTCCTAGGGCCACTAGAAATTTGGTATTCTCAGCTTGGGTAATTATCTGTTGTATGGTCTCCCACAAATCCCGTGAATCTGCATGGCATGGTATACACAAATGGTGGTTCACATATACTCTATAAACGCAGCAGGGGACTTCTTCCTATCAGGGATTCTGTTTAGTACTGCCATTATTTCATGGGGCTTCTACGGCATATGGGCGTCTGTAACGTAGGGATTATTCATACTCACTGCGCTGACCGTATCTGCTATACCTATTCCTTCCCTTACTCGTAACTGCCTATGGGATACCTGTTCAATTCGTAAGCTTTCGGTTACGTCAAAGTCTATTTTGGTATCTAGAATCACTCTCACCCTCCGATACATCTTCCGGTTCACTAGGGGTTTCCCGATACTGCCCAAATAAATCATTCCTTTCCACCCGAGTGATCTGTCTAGGTTGTGGCTCACAGAAATACTCTGGCGGTTACACTATATCTAACATACCTTTCTTTTCTTTAAACACCAGAGCTAACCTTTTCGTTCTACTCCGGGTGCCATAAGCCACTGGACGATCTATCAATGATGGTGTGGATACGATTGAAGGATCTGGTACCTCAGTATCTGCTGTTGGTGAAACCTGTTCAGATGTAGAATCTGCTGCAGTTGTTATAGATTCTGCAGACCTACAATATTTATTACGGACACAAGTCAAACACAGTGCTAATGAAGCCTGGGAAATGCAAGAGGAACATGATGGGAGCTGTGAACTTTCACTGACATTGACATTTGTCCACTCTTCTAAATACTCATTTTCCTCCCCCTCGAAATCAGCACTAACCATCGGATTCTTAATCTTTAATTTTACAGGCAGCTGCTGTCTGCCCAACTATGACCAGTTTTGGGCCACTAACCCAGGAAAGGTCCTCTAACCCAACCCCACCAGATCCTCTAACCCCAGCCTGGTTTTATGGGCCTCCAACCCAAAGGCGTGCTAACCACTCCCCCGTGCTTGCTAGACTCTGTTCTAATGATCTCGATTAGACTCTTCCCAAGCCCGCAAATTGGTCGATCCGCTCCGACTCACGAATTGCCGAAATTGAATGCAAAAACCGCACAGTGGGCCCAATATCTGCACTCGCGATCGAAACAGCTCAACACCCTTGATCGCAAACTTGTATTTGGGGGTCTGTACCTATCCCACCGCGGGTTCGATCCTCGCGTCTGCCTGTTCAAGCCCTCTAGGCCTCGCTCAGAGAGAGGCACTCCAGAAGTTTACGAGGTGCCGAGCGCCCGGGACCTCGAGGGGCTGAACCACATGGGGGTGGTCTCTCAATAACCCAATTACAGATATCGATTAACCCCATACATAACAGGCATTTCCCTAACCCAATGATACAACAGTTCAATACATTGTAATCACAACGGACTTCGAGATGAAGTCAACTTAAAAACATTTACCCTGATTAACAGAAAACCCAGCCAAGGCTCAACACCTCATCCAATCAACATTTGGCAAAGTCAAACTCTGTAACATTATTTACAACTATTTACAAGGTGTATGTCTGGTTTGCAGCCATCCAATCCATTCAATGCAATTTGCACCAGATTGACAGGGTTTTCAGAGCTTCCCATTCTTTGCTTGCAAATTATATCTAAGCTCCAGACAGTCTAGCACCTCTTCGCAGCCTGTCCCAGCTCTGCTGAGAGTAATTCAAATTTGACCAAATCTCCCAGCAACCCTGAAATTTAACCTCCATTTTGTAGTCCTAGCTGCTCCAATTTAGCCAGGATTAACACAGGGAGGTGCTTCCCCTGGCTGTGGAGTCTAGCAGGGGATCACCGTTTCAAAGTAAGGAGCAGGCCATTTAGGATTGAGATAACTTTTATTATTTTCTTGACGCAAAAGGATGATGAACCTTTGGAATTCTCTGCCTCATGGGAATATTCTTCCTCGGAGGCCTGAGGTGATTGATACATCGAAGATGGACACAAAATGCTGGAGTAACTCAGCGGGTCCGGCAGCATCTCTGGAGAGAAGGAATAGGTGACGTTTTCGGTCGAGGCCCTTCTTCAGACTGATGCATTTCTAGATATTAGATGAATCGAGGGAAAGGGGTGGAAAGTGAAACAGATCAGCCTCAAACTTGTTGAATACTAAAGCAGGCTTAAAGGACCTAATGGCCCATCCCCCACTTCTATTCCTATGTTCCACTGAGGTTGGCGACCCATCCACATCCCTCAGTATATATTCTCTCCACTATGCACCTTCGAGGCTGTGTGCGGCAGCCAGCAAGGCTTCTTGGACAGCAACCCATGGTCCTCCATCGTTTCCACAATGATGGCAGGTGCATTGCAAAATCCACTACAAGTTGCACATCAACCTGACATGAAGATAAATCTTGACTCCTTCATTATCATTGGGTTTGATGCCTGGAAAGTACCTACCTGCGGATGACACGAAGCTGGGGGGCAGTGTTAGCTGTGAGGAGGATGCTAGGAGGCTGCAAAGTGACTTGGATAGGCTGGGTGAGTGGGCAAATGCATGGCAGATGCAGTATAATGTGGATAAATGTGAGCTTATCCACTTTGGTGGCAAAAACAGGAAAGTAGACTGTTATCTGAATGGTGGCCGATTAGGAAAAGGGGAGATGCAACGAGACCTGGCTGTCATGGTACACCAGTCATTGAAAGTAGGCATGCAGGTGCAGCAGGCAGTGAAGAAAGCGAATGGTATGTTAGCATTCATAGCAAAAGGATTTGAGTATAGGAGCAGTTGTACAGGGTCTTGGTGAGACCACACCTGGAGTGTTGCGTACAGTTTTGGTCTCCTAATCTGAGGAAAGACATTCTTGCCATAGAGGGGGTACAGAGAAGGTTCACCAGACTGATTCCTGGGATGTCAGGACTTTCATATGAAGAAAGACTGGATAGACTCGGCTTGTACTCGCTAGAATTTAGAAAATTGAGGGGGGATCTTATAGAAACGTACAAAATTCTTAAGGGGTTGGACAGGCTAGATGCAGGAAGATTGTTGGGGATGTTGGGGAATGTTGGCGATGTTGGGGAAGTCCAGAACAAGGGGTCACAGTTTAAGGATAAGGGGGAAGTCTTTTAGAACCGAGATGAGAAAAACATTTTTCATACAGAGAGTGGTGAATCTGTGGAATTCCCTGCCACAGAAGATAGTTGAGGCCAGTTCATTGGCTATATTTAAGAGGGAGTTAGATGTGGCCTTTGTGGCTAAAGGGATCAGGGGGTATGGAGAGAAGGCAGGTACAGGATACTGAGTTGGATGATCAGCCATGATCATATTGAATGGCGAAGGGCCGAATGGCATACCCCTGCACCTATTTTCTATGTTTCTACCTAACAGCACCAGTCAATGATCTACCACAAGCCATACCATCATCTATCACAATGGTTCCTGAAGAAGGTGTTCCATCACCTTCTTATTTGAGAACCAATACCAGAAAATACTGCAAACATTCAGCACGTCAATGAGAATCTGTGGAAAGAAAAGTAGAATAAACGTTTCAGTTTTAAAGCCTTTGTCAGAACTGTGAAAGAGAAAAATACGTTTATTTAAAGTTGCAGTGAGGGTGAAGGGATGGATAAGCCAAAGAGTGATAGATTGAGGCCAGGGTTGCTCTGGGGAATAGTTGATAATGGGGCAGTTAGATTTTGACAAACAAGTATAATGTGCGACAAACAACAGGTCATCCTACTATTTTTTTTATGTACTTCTGTTTGGTTAATTCTTTAAAACAGAGAACATTAGGCATAGACTTATTCATGTAATTCTGTGAAATGCTCCTGGGTAATTCAAAAGCACGAACCTACACCGTTGAGGATGATTACTCCATGATACAATGTTTACAATGGAAATGCAATTGAAGGGAAATTCAGGCGTGCAGGCAATTTTATGCACAGATGGAAAATCATGGGTGCACAGCCATGACTTCTCAAAATAAACTTGCTGTAAGTGTCAGTGGAACACAGATCATACATTCATCCTCCAGAATTTTCAGCTATGATTGAACAGAACGCCTATAGCAACTGGAGTTTAATGGATGGATGTTTGCCAAGAGGCTCCCGTGAGATTTGTTTTCTTTTTCAAATGATAGTGATGTACATTAAAGATTATTCTGCCTCTTTAGAATATGTGGCATGAAGTTGGAAGTTATTCTATAATCCTAATATTTCTCTGTAGGAAATTTACCAAATTCCTGCTTTTAGACTGGCATCCTGAACCAAAAATATGTAAATATTATAAGTTTGAACAAATTGTATGGAATGGAAATAAATGGGGAAATTCACTTATTGTACTTGATCATTTTATCAAGTATGCTGCACATACCTTGAGGTAAAGATTCTTTAACTGGATTCCTAATAAAATACCTGGATCACTATATTTAGAATTTCTCAATTCCCTTATGAAATTGTCTTTGATCGTATAAGAGGCAACACAGTGGCACAGTGGTAGAGTTGCTGTCTTACGGCACCAGAGACCTGGGTTCGATCGTGACTACAGATAATGTCTGTACGGAGTTTGTACTTTCTCTGTGTGACCACGTGGGTTTTCTTTGGGTGCTCTGGTTTCCTCCCACACTCCAAATATGTACAGGTATGTAGGTTAATTGGCTTCTGTAAATTGTCCCTAGTGTGTAGGATTTTGCTAGTGTACAGGGTGACCACTGGTCCATGCAGACTTGGTGGGTTGAAGTGCTGTTTCTACACTGTGTCTCTAAATTAAAGTGATAAAGGTACAGTGCATTCAGAAAGTATTCAGACCCTTTCACTTGTTCCACATTTTGTTACGTTACAGCCTTATTCTAAAATGGATTAAATTCAGTTTTTTTTAATCATCAATCTACACACAATACCCCATAATAAAAACGTGAAAACAGGTGTTTGGAATTTTTTGCAAAGTAATTAAAAAGAAATAACTGAAATATCACATTTACATAAATATTCAGACGTCTGGCCACTCTACCATAAAGGCCTGATTTGTGGAGTGCTGCAGATATAGTTGTCCTTCTGGAAGGTTCTCCCATCTCCACAGAGGAAGTCTGGAGCTCTGTCAGAGTGACTATCGGGTTATTGGTCACCTCCTTGACCAAGGCCCTTCTCTCCCGATTGCTCAGTTTGACCAGGTGGCCAGCTCTATGAAGAGTCCTGGTGGTTCCAAAGTTCGTCCATTTAAGAATGACAGAGGCCACTGTGCTCTTTGGGACCTGCAATGCTGCAGAAATTGTTTTATACCCTTCCCCAGATCTGTGTATCGACACAATCCTGTCTCGGAGGCCTACGGACAATTCCTTCGTCTTCATGGCTTGGTTTTTGCTCTGGCATGCACTGTCAACTGTGGGACCTTATATAGACAGGTGTGTGCCTTTCCAAATCGTGTCCAATCAATTTAATTTACCACTGATGAACTCCAATCAAGTTGTAGAAGCATCTCAAGGCGACTTCTCCAGCCCGTGTCGCAGGGTTGGAACGACCCGGAGCGGGGACGTACATCGCCCGGCGCGGCTTCATGGCCGTGGGACATTCCAGCGCCCGCCAGGGGCTCCAACATTGTGACTTTTAGACCGGGTGCGGGGCCATAAATCGCCCGGCACGGCCTAAAATGGCCGTGGGACTCATCATCGCCCGCCTGGGGCTTGGACATCGGGAAAGAAATGGAGAACAGGGGAGATAAAAGACTTTGCCTTCCATCACAGTGGGTTCACTGTGATGGATGTTTGTGTGAATTAAATTGTGTGTATGTCTAGGAAATTGTCTTTGTTTGTATGGCTGTGGAAACGGAATTTCGTTTGAGCCTCACTGAGGCTCAAATGACAATAAATGGTATTGTATTGTATTGTATTGTATTGTACTGTATAATCAATGGAAACAGGATGAACCTAAGCTCAATTTTGAGCGTCATAGCAAAGAGTCTGAATACTTATGTAAATGTGATATTTTAGTTATTTCTTTTTAATTACTTTGCAAAAATTTCTAAACAGCTGTTTTCACTTCTTCATTCTGGGGTATTGTGTGTAGATTGATGATTAAAAAAATGAATTTTAATCCATTTTAAAATAAAGCTGTAATGTAACAAAATGTGGAAAAAGTGAAGGGGTCTGAATACTTTCTGAATACACTGTATGGGATGAAAGTTGATGGCTTGGATCGGTTTCAAATAAAATGCAGTGTGAGAAGAAATGCAGAATAAAAGTCGTGACTGTGATAGTTAATACATTAAATATATTTAGACATTTCTAGTTCAGGATGCAAATTTAAAAGCTGGAGTTTGGTAAATTTCTTGTACAAAAATATTAGGAATTTAGAACGACTTCCAACTCCATGCCACCAATTCTCAGGAGGCAGAATACCCCTTAAAGTGCATCACTAACAAGCTGTCAAAGTTGTCCAGGTAGAATGTGAAGGCACAAAGTATGTGGGTGTTCCAATGTGGCTCAATGTCTTCTATTTATTTGCCAACTTGCTCCACTTGTGAACTTTGAAAATGGAGCCAAAACATGGCTCGTCTTGAAAGCGGACTCAATAGACTATTTCTGTACATATGCTAATTGATGATGGCAAAACTCTACTAGACAGTTTGTATGAAAAAGATTTCATTGTGTTGCTCTTCACACATAAAAGCACAATTAAATCACTGAATCCCAATCAATGCCATCCCTCCCTGTGAGGACACTTTGACATGGCAAGAAGAAGCTTTATTTTTAGTTTAGGGGGGATTTGTTTTTTTGTTTTTTCTCCTTTTTTGTTTTTTCTTTCCTTTTTATCTTTTTGTTTTATACATATAAGTTCTCTTTTAAACATTTAACTATATTTACAGAGACCGGGATATTCAATGTCGTTTGACACTGGACTCATATTTAGGTTATACCTGCCATTAATGTAACCCCGATCCCTATGTATCAATATCATTGTCATGTTTATCTTTTTTTTTTTTGTCTTGTTTCTGCTTTTGAAAAAAACGAATAAAAAGATTTTTTTTTAAAGCAAAAAAAAAAAGCAAAAAAAAAAAAAAAAAGATTTGTATATTTTGCAGCAATTTCTTCCCATTTAGCTTTGGCATAATTAATCACCAGCTTGGGTGCATTGAGAGGAATAGATGGAGAGGGGAGGTGCTCACTCGCGATGGAGCCTACCTGGATTTCACGCTAGGGAAATTACGAGAACTTAGAGCAGACTCTGTCAAGGATGTGGGATTTTACTGAATATGATTTGAGGGATCTAAAGAGAATTAAGAATAAGCATGGTAGCGCAGTGGTAAAGTTGCTGCCTTGCAGCGCCAGAGATCCGGGTTTGATCCTGACTATGGGTGCTGTCTGTATGGAATTTATATGTTCTCCCCATGACCTGTGTGGATTTTCTTCAGGGTCTCTAGTTTCTTCCCATAGTCCAAAGACGTACAGGTTTGGAGGCTAATTGTCTTGGTATGATTGTAAATTGTAAATCCACTGTTGTTTGTCATGTACATCAATGATCTGGATGATGGTGTGGTAAATTGGATTAGTAAGTATGCAGATGATACTAAGATAGGTGGTTGTGGATAATGAAGTCTACAGAGAGATTTAGGCCATTTGGGAGAGTGGGCTGAAAGATGGCAGATGGAGTTTAATGCTGATAAGTGTGAGGTGCTACATCTTGGCAGGACAAATCAAAATAGGACGTACATGGTAAATGGTAGCGAATTGAGGAATGCAGTTGAACAGAGGGATCTAGGAATAACTGTGCATAGTTCCCTGAAGGTGGAATCTCATGTAGATAGGGTGGTAAAGAAAGCTTTTGGTGTGCTAGCCTTTATAAATTAGAGCATTGAGTATATAAGTTGGGATGTAATGTTAAAATTTTACAAGGCATTGGTGGGGCCAATTCTGGAGTATGGTGTACAATTTTGGTCGCCTAATTATAGGAAGGATGTCAACAAAATAGAGAGAGTACAGAGGAGATTTATTAGAATGTTGCCTGGGTTTCAGCAACTAAGTTACAGAGAAAGGTTGAACAAGTTAGGTCTTTATTCTTTGGAGCGCAGAAGGTTAAGGGGGGACTTGATAGAGGTCTTTAAAGTGATGAGAGGGATTGACAGAGTTGACGTGGATAAGCTTTTCCCATTGAGAGTAGGGAAGATTCAAACAAGAAGACATGACTTGAGAATTAAGGGACAGAAGTTTAGGGGTGACATGAGGGGGAACTTCTTTACTCAGAGAGTGGTAGCTGTGTGGAATGAGCTTCCAGTGGAAGTGGTGGAGGCAGGTTCGATTTTATCATTTAAAAATAAATTGGATAGGTATATGGATGGGAAAGGAATGGAGGGTTATGATCTGAGTGCAGGTAGATGGGACTAGGGGAGAATACGTGTTCGGCACGGACTTGAAGGGCCGAGATGGCCTGTTTCCGTGCTGTAATTGTTATATGGTTATACGGTTATATTGTTTCTTGTGTGTGTAGGATAGTATTGGTGTACGGGGATGGCTGGTCAGCACGGACTAAGTGGGCCGAAGAGCCTGTTTCTGAGCTATATCTCTAAACTAAATAAAGTTTCCACTGTTACATACTTGTTTTAGTTTGGGTTTCAAGAGGCAGATATCTAATACTTCAGCTAAATCACAGACTTCTTTATATTCATAGCATAAATCTCCTTCCTGATATTCATCGGTGGATTAAAGGTTCCAATTTTATCAGTGCAAATTCTGGTATCTGGCTTACACATATTTGCTTCCCTGCATCTTAATTAAACAGCTTCAGTGTCAAGGCAGCTGATGAGAGAAATAAACTAACAGTAAACTAAAAGTGTGAAGTCAAGAAGCCTGTCCAAACACAAAATAAAATCTAACAGAGGGTAACTATTTCTTATTTTTAGCAAGCATAATATTCCTGAATCTGAGTCTCTAGATATTCTGGATAGTGTGATAACAGATGAGACATCAGATCATACTACAATGAGATGTAATTGCAAGGCACTGACGCCTAAAATTGCCAATGAATTACAAGGCATCATTTAAAAATGAAGAACCATGCCTGCGGGAAATCTGAAATTGAACAAGAATTTCACAGCCTGTCAGTTACAATGGTGGTGGAGAGACTGCAAGAGGCTGGCAACTCATAGACAGTCAAAACCATCCATGTTACAAACACCCAAAAGCCCACCCGCCTTAGAGCCTAGAATGAGGATTCATTCATCACAAACAGAGAGGAAATCGGTTCCAACTGAAAGGAACGTCTCAACTGGCTCTGCCCATGACTCCATCCAATAACTATTTACTTAGGCCAACCTTGTCATCACTCCTGGCCAACAAAACATTGAGAAGTTTAGTTTAGTTTATTGTCATGTGTACCGAAGTCCCGTGAAAAACTTTTGTTGCGTGCTAACCAGTCAGCAGAAAGACAATACATGATTACAATTAATCAATTTACAGTGTATAGACATATGAGAAGGATACATTCCAACCATAAAATGGCTTAGCATCTGGAGCAGATGGTAACCACAGTGAAATCCTGAAATTTGATACTGAATTGCTCCAGTCACAAATCCACAGGCTCATTGACTACATCTGAGAAGTGGAGCATGTACCAAGGGACATCAAAGGTGCTGTAATTGAGACCATCTTCAAGAAAGGAGGTGATGCCTACCGTGGTAACTGCCGAGAGGTCTCCCTGCTGACCGGCCACAGGGAAAATCATTGCCCAGGCCCTTCTGGATTACATTGTCTCAGTGGCTGAAGAGCTGTTCCTTGAATGATAGTGAGAATTCCATCCATCTAGAGGCACATTGGATGTGATTTTAACTGTGTGACAACAAAGATAATGTGGGATACAACAAACTATATTGAATGCTTTAAAGCTGTTGACTTCTTTAATCATGTCTGACTGTTGAACACACTCCTCAAATTCTGCCACCCACTAAAATTTGTTTCCACCTTAGGTCTTCACCATGATAGCGTAACAACAAACATGTTTAAAACAGATCTCAGTGAAAACCAATTTTAAACACGTGAAAATATTGCCCAACAGTTTTCTCAATTATTTCTTGTCACTATGACATTGTAGCGAGGCCAGACAAGTTGAGCAAAGTGATTTTTATTTTTAATAAAAACGAAACAAAACTCGTGAAGTTCACGTGTCTGACTGAACTGACAATAATAGCTCCGGTTACTAGGAGGAGCGCTGACTGACTAACACACCCTAGAAAACCTGCGAACGAACCCCCGCGGTCACGTGACGGAACTGACCAATGATGAGGGTTCTGACCACCCCACCCCACCACTAGGTGCCGCTACAGGACCCCCCCCCCACCCCCCCAGAACCCGAGGAAAGGAAACGAGCGGGCGTCCGAATGAGGTGGCCAGACCGAGTGGAGACAGGAGGGACTGGCACAACTGGTGCCACAGGCGGAACAGGGCCAACAGGTGGAACGGAATATTGATGGCGGTCTTGGGCACATCATCGGGGTGGACGGGAATCTGCTGGTAGCCGCGCACCGGATCTACCTTGGAGAATATGGTAGCACTATCCAAGCTGGCTGTGAAATCCTGGATATGCGGGACTGGTTAGCGATCAGCGGTTGTGTCAGTTTTCAGGCGGCGATAATCCCCACGCGGTCGCCACCTGCCGGATGACTTGGGAACCATTTAGGGCGGTCAGGGCGGGACCACGCTTACCAGCACAGTTATCGAGGCCGGTCGGAGGTAAGATGCTGAGCTCAGCCCCAGTGTCCACAAGGAAATGAAGCCTGGAATGGCGATCCCTGACATAGAGGCGATGTTTCTGGCCGACCGTGATAGCCTCTACTGACGATCGGCCGAGGCATTTCCCGGAGACGATCAGGGGGCTATGCACTGGCTTGCTGCCGCACCCCAGCGTTGGTGGTAATAACACCACTGGCGCTTACTGCGAACCACGGTGGTTGACTGCGGCCCAGCGATGTCATCCGTGGGAGGAATGGCCCGGTAAGGCTGCTGCGGCGAAGGTGCGGACACCCGGCTGATGGAACCGCCGTCCTGCTGCTTGGCTAGCCATAGCTCGTCTGCCCGTTCAGCAAGCTGCAGGGGATTGGTGAAATCAGACCTGGCGAGAAGCAAGCGGATGTCATCGGGCATCTGTTTCAGGAAAGCCTGTTCGAATAAAAGGCTGGTGGCTGTCCATGAGAGCTAACATCTCACTCATCAAAACCGACGGCTTACAATCGCCCTAACCGTTCATATGTAGCAGCCAAGACGCGCAATCGCGGTGACTAAGCCCGAAGGTGCGTAGTAGCAATGCCTTGAGGTCCTCATATTTGCCAAAAGCGGGTGGGTTCTGCAGGAATGGCAGCAACCGCGTAGCAGTCTCCTGGCTGAGCACACCCACCACGTAGAAATAACGGGTAGCATCCGCGACAATCTGGCGGAGCTCGAACTGGGCCTCGATGTGTGCGAATCACACATGAGGCAGTTTCAGTGCAACTGCGTACTGCTGAGCAGGCAGGGCTTCGAGGTTCTCGGCAGTGTTCATGTCGAGAAGAAATCTGAAAAACCTTTGGATAGACGGGGTCACCAGTGTAGCGAGGCCAGACAGGTTGAGCAAAGTGATTTTATTTTTAATAAAAATGAAAAAAAACTCATGAAGTTCGCATGTCTGACTGAACTAACAATAATAGCTCCAGTTACTAGGAGGAGGGCTGACTGACTAACACCCTAGAAATGCCTGCGAACGAACCACCGCGGTCACGTGACGGAACCGACCAATGATGAGAGTTCTGACCTCCCCACCCCACCACTAGGTGCCGCTACATCAAACCTCATGTGCAACAGACTTTGCATTAGAGTGAGCCTAATACATAACATTAATGATTAATGTTCATGGTGAAAATCTTTGATCAGTTCAGTACAAGGTAGACAAAAAATGCTGGAGAAACTCAGCAGGTGAGGCAGCATCTGTGTAGAGAAGGAATAGACGATGTTTCGGGTCGAGACCCTTCTTCAGACTGAAGTTCAGTACAGTTCAGTTTAGTTTATTTTTATGTGTACCGAGGTACACTGAAAATGTTTTGTAAAGCTAGCAAAGTCCAATCAAAGATAGTCCAAGGGTCACCAATGAGGTAGATAGAAGTTCAGGACTGCTCTCATAAGGCCATAAGTGATAGGAGTAGAATTGGGCCATTCGGCCCATCAAGTCCACTCCGCCATTCAATCATGGCTGATCTATCTGTCCCTGTCCCTCCTAACCCCATTATCTTTCCTTCTCCCCATAACATCTGACACCTGTCTGTACGGACTCTGTCTGTACGGAGTTTGTACGTTCTCCCCGTGACCTGCCTGGGTTTTCTCCGAGATCTTCGGTTTCCTCTCGCACTCAAAAGACGTACAGGTTTGTAGGTTAATTGGCTTGGGAAATGTAAAAATTGTTCCTAGTGGGTGTAGAATAGTGTTAATATGTGGGGATTGCTGGTCGGCGCGGATCCGGTGGGCCGAAGGGCCTGTTTCCGCGCTGTATCACTAAACTAAACTAAATTAAACCTGTACTAATCAAGAATCTATCTATCTCTGCCTTCAAAATATCCACTGACTGACCTCTCTGGAAGTGGTAGGATGATTCAGTTGCCGAACCAGGCACAAAACACATGGTCTAGTGGACAGCTGTGATCTTTAACTTCATGTGTGCTTCAGTGACTTGGACAACCTTCAGAAGGTATCTCAAAGCACTGGTACAATTAATGCTCTCTGCAAAATCCTCTAAATTCAAAGGAAAGATAAATGTGTTACATCCTCCAAAGCCAATATCACACCAACTAACCACAGGTTTTGCTCCGCCAGGCAGCTCCTGCCACATCTGCGGAAGCAAATGTTTCCTATGTTGACCTCATTACACACCGCAGAAGCCCCAAAAACTGAAGCAGAAACAAGTCCTTCTTGATCCTCGATCTCCAGGGAAAGAAGTGGAAAGAGAATGTTGTAATAAATGTCCTTGTCTCCTTATTGTTAGTTCGTGGATTTATCATTCAAATTTACCATTCGTCATGTTATTAATGATGCTTGTTATACGTCTTAGAATTGAGACGATAAGTGAGGTAATTACAGCATCAAATTGTGATTGTTACAATGTAATATATCGGACCATGTTTCGTTTGTTTGGTGTTTGTCGTCTAACAGCAATAATGTCAAACACTTTATCCTCTTGTTGCAAATTCCTGTCATTCCAAGTCAATTCAACATTTGTTTTGCTGTCATTTAATTGCTTGCTTTCTTTTAGTTCTAATCTTTGGAACACTCACGACGCAAATAAATAACGTCACTAGAATACAAAGTATTTCTCTGATAAGAAAAAATAGAGTTCAAGTGATGTCATTTAGAGGTAGTGAATATTTTTAAAAATTCCACTGTCTTTCCAATATAATTACAACAATGAAAGAAAAATGATTTTCATTGTTTGACTCTGTTAATGTAGAAACATTAAGCTGGACTTTCATATCAATTTAGAATGGTGCAAATGATACCGCAGTCTGAGATTTCCAAGATGCTACTAGCTGCTGAGAGGTGAGCATTGGCCAAGGTTAGCAGTGAAGTGCATGTTAAAGTAAATAAAGATTTTAGTTTAGTTTAGAGATACAGCATGGAAACAGACCCTTCTGTCCAGTGAGTCCATGCTGACCCAGTGGTTGGCATCGACTCGGTGGGCCGAATGGCCTTTTTCCAAGCTGTATCTCCAGACTAACCTAAACTAAACGCATTCACATCCATTCTAGATGATCCTACTTTCTCATCTGCACACTAGGCACAATGTTACAGAGGCCAATTGATATAAAAACTCGCATGTCTTTGGGGCAAGGGAGGAAACCAGAGCACCTGGAGGAAACCCACCCGGTTACAGGGAGAATATGCAAACTCTGCACAGACAGCATCTGAGGTCAGGTCTCTGGCACTGTGAGGCAGTAGCTCTATCAGCTGCACCATTGTGCTGCCTTCCACCTGAAACCTTAACTCTTTCCACGTATGCTGCTTGACCCGCATTCTCCCTTTTTAGTACTTTACTTATTTGCAATAAATAACAGTGCCTCCATAATGCACTGTAGGTGACAAAGGTGTTTGTTTTTAAATATTGGTTGGTTTATTGGATTTCTTAAAATAGACTTGATTTTATAGGGATATTAGACCAACTGGGGTCCCTGTCACACGGGAGGCCTGGTTCCCCAATACAATATTCCACCACTCACCCATAGCCCCCATGGGAGGCCTGGTCCCCCAACTCAACCCATTCCCCCAGGCAATATTCCACGACTCACCGTTTCCCCAATGGGAGGCCTGGTCCCTCAACGCAACCCAAGGCAATATTCCCAAGGCATTATTCCACCACTCACCCGTCCCCCATATTCCAGCACTCACCCATGGCCCCCAACTGTGCAGGGGCATATCCCCAGCACTGCCAGCCCCTCCTCTTGTTTTGAGGACTAAAATTCCTGGGATGTCAGGACTTTCATATGAAGAAAGACTGGATAGACTCGACTTATACTCGCTAGAATTTAGAAGATTGAGGGGGATCTTATAGAAACTTACAAAATTCTTAAGGGGTTGGACAGGCTAGATGCAGGAAGATTGTTCCCGATGTTGGGGAAGTCCAGAACAAGGGGTCACAGTTTAAGGATAAAGGGGAAGTCTTTTAGGACCGAGATGAGAAAAACATTTTTCACACAGAGAGTGGTGAATCTGTGGAATTCTCTGCCACAGAAGGTAGTTGAGGCCAGTTCATTGGCTATATTTAAGAGGGAGTTAGATGTGGCCCTTGTGGCTAAAGGGGTCAGGGGGTATGGAGAGAAGGCAGGTACAGGATACTGAGTTGGATGATCAGCCATGATCATATTGAATGGCGGTGCAGGCTCGAAGGGCCGAATGGCCTACTCCTGCACCTATTTTCTATGTTTCTATGTTTCTATGTACAGTTGCTGCCTTACAGCACCAGAAAGCCGGTTTGAATCCTGACTACAGGTGTTGTCTGTACGGGGTTTGCATGTCCTCCTTGTGTACCTCATGGGTTTTTTCTGGATGCTCCGGTTTCATCCCACGTTCCATTAACTTACAGGTTTGTAGGCTAATTGGCTTCGGTAAGAATTGTAAATTGTCCCTCGTGTGTAGGATAGTGCTGGTTTACGGGGATTGCTGGTCAGTGTCGGGTCTATGGGCCGAAGGTCATGTTTCCACACTGTATCTCTAAACTGAACAAAACTAATTTCCTGAGAAGCATGGAAGTCTTGGAATTGCAGGTAACTGATCAAGGTAATTTTCCCAACTGCATTCGAGCTCTGTATTCCTGAGAGCCCAGTGTGAGAAGCTGAAATCCCAAAGACTGTTTATTCTCATGATGGGGCAACTATTTCAACCACCTGCATCAAGAAACTCTTCTCCACCAAATTCAACGGAGGAAAACACACACGGGGAAACATGCGTACCATTAGATTCACTTTAATTGATGATTTAAACATTATTAAATATTGAAGTATTTAATCTGACTTCATTTTTTAATTCTTTAAAATGTTTTTGAATGTCAGGGCCGTTCAGAAATACACAAGTAGTTTGAAAGCCAGATGCATGGTCTAGCTGAGGAATGGCAAAGGACTATCATAGTGATACAGTGTGGAAACAGGCTGTTGGGCCCAACTTGCCTACACCGACCAACATGTTCCATCTACACTAGTCGCACCTGCCTGCGTTTGGCCCATACCCCTCTAATTGCATTCAGGGCCTGAATGCAATCACCTCCTACAAGGCAAAACCAGGAGACAGCTCGAATGTCGGTGTAACATCACTCCCTGACGAGCTCAATGCGTTTTACGCACGCTTTGACAGGGAGAATACTGATGTGCCTTCCCGATCCCCCATTCGCTGTGATGGCATTTCAGTCTCAGTCACAGAGGCCGATGTCAGGAAATCCTTCAGAGGGGTGAATCCCCGAAAAGCACCTGGTCCTGATGGTATACCCGGTCGTGTTCTAAAAACCTGTGCGGACCAACTGGCGGGAGTTTTTACGGACATTTTCAGCCTCTCACTTCTGAGGTCTGAGGCCCCCACCTGCTTTAAAAGGGCATCAATTATACCGGTGCCCAAGAAGAGTAAGGTGACGTGCCACAATGACTATCGACCAGTGGCACTAACACCGGTGGTGATGAAGTGCTTTGAGAGGTTGATCATGGAGCAAATCAACTCCTACCTCGACAAAAACCTGGACCCACTGCAGTTCGCGTACCGCCACAACAGATCAACGGTGGATGCGATCTCGCTGGCCCTCCACTCCGCACTGGACCACTTGGACAACAAAAACTCATATGTCAGGCTGTTATTCATTGATTACAGCTCGGCATTTAACACAATCATCCCCTCCAAACTGGTTACCAAACTCGCAGAACTGGATCTCTGCGCATCCCTCTGCAACTGGATCCTCGACTTCCTCATCCACAGACCACAGTCTGTTCGTATTGGTTGAAATGTGTCAGCCTCGATAACAATCAGCACGGGAGCACCTCAAGGCTGTGTGCTCAGCCCCCTGCTGTACTCACTCTATACCCATGACTGCGTAGCGAACCACAGTGCGAACTCCATCATCAAGTTCGCTGACGACACCACTATTGTGGGGCGTATCACTGATGGGGATGAGTCAGAATACAGAAGAGAGATCGAGCAACTGTCCATATGGTGCCAGCGCAATAACCTGGCCCTCAACACCAGCAAAACCAAGGAACTGATTGTGGACTTTGGAAGGAGTAGGAGGGGGACCCACAGCCCCATTTATATCAACGGGTCGATGGTTGAAATGGTCAAGAACTTCAAATTCCTGGGCGTGCACATCTCTGAAGATCTTTCCTGGTCCGAGAACACTAACGCAATTATCAAAAAAGCTCATCAGCGCCTCTACTTCCTGAGAAGATTACGGAGAGTCGGTTTGTCAAGGAAGACTCTCTCTAACTTCTACAGGTGCACTGTCGAGAGCATACTGACCGGTTGCATCATGGCTTGGTTCGGCAATTTGAGCGCCCTGGAGAGGAAAAGACTACAAAAAGTAGTAAACACTGCCCAGTCCATCATCGGCTCTGACCTTCCTTCCATCGAGGGGATTTATCACAGTCGCTGCCTCAAAAAGGCTGGCAGTATCATCAAAGACCCACACCATCCTGGCCACACACTCATCTCCCTGCTACCTTCAGGTAGAAGGGAGCCTGAAGACTGCAACAACCAGGTTCAGGAATAGCTACTTCCCCACAGCCATCAGGCTAATAAACCTGGCTCGGACAAAACTCTGATTATTAATAACCACTTTCTGTTATTTGCACTTTACCAGTTTATTTATTCATGTGTGTATATATTTATATCATGGTATATGGACACATTTATCTGTTTTGTAGTAAATGCCTACTATTTTCTGTGTGCTTAAGCAAAGCAAGAATTTCATTGTCCTATACAGGGACACATGACAATAAACTCACTTGAACTTGAACTTGAACTTGTCTTATCTATGTACCTGTCTAATTGCTTCTTAAACATTGTGATAGTCCCTGCCTCTACTACCTCCTCTGGCAGCTCATTCAATACACCCACCTCCCACCATCCTTCAAAGTATTTGCAATGTGTTGCAAGTCAACTTTTTTTTCTGCCCCCAACATGTAATGAGACTGACAGAACTGAAGGCCTTCCATGTTGTGTCTCAATGCTGAGAAACATACTTTACTTGGTAAGACTTTTCCAGAGGAACCGGGTCAAGCTGTTTGAAGTTTTCATGTTTGGTGGCTGTGAGTGACACTGGTGACTGCAAATTCTGGGTCAATATAGTATTTGGACAATTAACATGGGCGTTGACAGAAATGAAAGCATCCTGTAAATTAGTTAACACATATGATTTATACATTAAAAGTTTTTTCTACTTTGTGGGACTTTTATTTCTAATCCTTTTTATTGTAACAGATTTGGTCTCAGCTGGTGTTTTTGCTTTCTGGCACACACCTGCCTTTTCCACAATAAAGAATTTGGATCATCTTTGTGGATCTGGAAGCCTGGCTTTGGCAGAAGAGAACAGCACACAAATCATTTAAACAGGAGGAGGATGGTTCAAGTGTCCTAAGGGTCAGCATTGATGCACCAAAGACACTTTCCAAGTTGCTGACAGCGACACAGTCATAAGCAGGTGGTCTGACATCCACAGATGGTCAAAGAAGAGGTAGTAAAAATGCTTTCAAACACTTTCTGTAGTTTTTATGTAACGGTTCCATGATCCCCACTGAGCACAGACAGATCTTGCCCTGGGCAAATGAGTAGATAAAAGCTTCATAACTGGCAAGTAGTTTTTCAGAAAATCAAGTTTAAGCATTAATATGCTGAAAACACCCCATGCAATTGGCCAGAGCTCTGTGTGATTCTAACATGCCTCTGAACTTAAACCAAATTTGTACTGAGAGAATTCCATGTGTAATATGAAAAATATAATTCCTCTCACCTTTGTGATTTAAACAGCATCTGACCATATTAATGGAATTGACTTTGACATTGATTGCCTATTTAAAGATTCCAGCAGAGATATGTTTGAGCAGTTTTTGATTGCATGTGCAGTGTGTATGAAGGCCTCACAAAGAACAAAACACCCCTAACATGGTTTTAATTAGGAATTAGGGGCAGAGTCTGGAATGTGAAAGGAAGACGTGTTGTTGTGATTCAATAGAAACTACTTTTCTGAATTTGGATTAATACATGAAATAGAGATTTAGACTACTATGCTTAACCCATTACAGATAGTGTGTTTAAATACAAATTATTTACCCCATAGGCCTTCGCCAATGATCAGAATAATTTTCAGCAAAAGTAAGTGTTCCTTCCCAGATTTTTAGCGGTAAAGTGTATAATGAGTAAATCAGACAAAGAATGTGTAATCACACAACAGAATGTAAACCAACACAGAACAGCTAATGTAAAAATACTTTTAAATTACCTCATTGGAGGTGAAGTTAATGGTGAGTAGGCCGTGAAAGATTTAACTCATACTATCTCTAGTGACAATTCTCATTAGATATTCTCAGAGGACATGACTTCAGAATTAAGGGACAGAAGTTTAGGGGTAACATGAGGGGGAACTTCTTTATTCAGAGAGTGGTAGCGGTGTGGAATGAGCTTCCAGTGGAAGTGGTGGCGGCAGGTTCGTTGGTATTATTTAAGAATAAATTGGATAGGCATATGGATGAGAAGGGAATGGAGGGTTATGGTATGAGTGCAGGCAGGTGGGACTAAGGGGAAAAAAAAAATTGTTCGGCGCGGACTTGTAGGGCCGAGATAGCCTGTTTCCGTGCTGTAATTGTTATATGTTGTTATTAGTATATCACCTTAAGAAATGTCTTTAGGCTTAGGTTTTATTATTGTCACATGTACAGTGAAAAGCTGTTTTACATGCTATCTGAACAGATCAGATATACCATACATCTATATAATTAAAAGTCTCATCTTGACCACTTCCTGTCTGCGCTGTATATTTATTTTAGAAAAAAAGCTACCATATATGGCTGTGATTTTTGCCCATCTTACTCACAGTCCTCCTCTGTTGCACAGGCCCTGAGGATTTTTCCGATCGATGAAAAATAAATGAGTTATGAGTGTCTAAAAAAACCTTGAGATTCTCTCTCCTGTCAATCACCGCGATGAAGGTAATGCCCCTTCCGGGGGGGTGGGCAGGACTATAAAACCCCGGATGCCTGGGCATGACTCAGTTTCTCTGCGAGATCACAAGGGAAAGGCCACGACTCTCATTCTGCTGTGAATCAACTGAACTGTAAGTCTGCAATGTCCTTGAATAAATGATTTGTTAGCTTTGAAACTGCAATGGCAAAGGAAATGAAATGAAAATGCAATGAGCTGTTTGGCCTGCCCTGTGCTTTGAAACTGCAATGGCAATGGAAGTGAAATGAAAATGCAATGAGCTGTTCGGCCTGCCCTGTGCTTTGAAACTGCAATGGCAATGGAAGTGAAATGAAAATGCAATGAGCTATTCGGCCTGCCCTGTGCTTGAAACTGCAATGGCAATGGAATTGAAATGACAATTCAATGAGCTGTTTGGCCTGCTCTGTGCTTGAAACTGCAATGGGAATGGAAGTTAAATGAAAATGCAATGAGCTCTTCGGCCTGCCCTGTGCTTGAAACTGCAATGGCAATGGAAGTGAAATGGAAATGCAATGAGCTGTTTGGCCTGCCCTGTGCTTGAAACTGCAATGGCAATGGAAGTGAAATCAAAATGCAATGCGCTCTTCGGCCTGCCCTGTGCTTGAAACTGCAATGGCAATGGAAGTGAAATGAAAATGCAAGAGGCTCTTCGGCCTGCCCTGTGCTTGAAACTGCAATGGCAATGGAAGTTAAATGAAAATGCAATGAGCACTTCGGCCTGCCCTGTGCTTGAAACTGCAATGGCAATGGAAGTGATATGAAAATGCAATGAACTGTTTGGCCTGCCCTGTGCTTGAAATTGAAATGGAAATGAAATGAAATGAGTTGTTTGGCCTGCCTGAAACCACTAATTTCGGCCAACAATGCCCCTATTAGCCGAGAAACCAGTCCCCTTTGCCCAAAATGCCTGTATTAGCCCAGGAGGAGCATTTTTGCCCAAAAGGCCCGTGCCAGGCCGGGAAAAGTCCAGAAAAAGTGCCTATCACTGAGATTTCACTCTCTTTTTTTTTTTTAAAGAGCCCTTTCGGCCCATCAGGCCTGTACTAGCCCAGGAGGAGTCCCTTCGTCCCATCAGTAAGCATTCCCCCTGCAAGTATTTAACCTCTCCCCAGTATTTTTCTTCCACCCTTCATTGGCTCCCTGTGAGATACAGGCCAGGATAGACTTTTGTCCTTCATTGCTGTGATCTGCAGAAAAGTTGAAAAATGTCTTAAATTGATTCTCCACCATCTCCCCCTTCTCTCTCTCTCTCTCTCTCTCACAGAATCTCTCATCAGTTTTGGGAAGAATTTCCGGCAGTTGCTGAGCTGCCAGCCCACCAGGCCTGAGTGACTGAGCTGCCAGCCCAAGAATCCATTCAGCCCACAATGTCCATACTAGCCCTCTAGAAACCAGTCCCTTCGGTCCACAACACCCATATTAGCACTCCAGAAAGCCCCCCCCCCCCCCCACTGGCCACCAATATTGGAATTGGTGGAGAGGTGGAATATTGCGTTGGGGGACCTGCCCTCCCATCTGAACATGGGACCCAACGGGCCCCGCTTAGTCTAGTATATATATATATATAATCAGTTCAAAACCCAAGTACAATAGTTAGTTAACAAAGGGGTAGATATAGAACGCAGAATATAGTTCTCAGCATAGTAGCGCATCAGTTTCGTAGACAAAGTCCAATGTTCTCAATGGGGTAAAGGTGAATCGAACAGTGTCCTAGTGTATGTAAAAGGGCTGATAGCAAATGGGAAAAGCTGATCCTGAGTCTGGAGTATGCGCTTTCAAGCCTCTATACCTTCTGCTGGACAGCTGCAGGGAGAAGGAATGACCCGGGTAGATAAGTCTTTGAATATGTTGGTTTCCGGGGCAGCATGGTGTCTGTTTGAGGGAAATTGAGGGAAGTCTGGTCTGTCTGATGGACTGGGCTACATCTACAACTCTCTGTAATTTCTTGTGATTTTGTGCAGAGCTGTTCTCAAACCAAGCTGTGATGTAACCATTGGCACAGTGGTACCGCAGTAAAGTTGCTGGGTTCGATGCTGACAATGCAAAATCTATGCTGAACTGTGCAAATAGCAAAACGATCCATCCTTTTCCATTCATACTTTGTTTTTTTAGTCCGAGTCATTGTAGATGAATCCTTAGAGTTCTGACGTAGTTCCTGTTCTGACATAGACAGAACTATGCTGTCTGTACAGAATTTGTATGTTCTCCCATGTGATCCAGTTTCCTCCCACACTCCAAAGAAGAGCAGGTTTTTAGGTTAATCGGCTTCCTTAAATTGCCCCTCGTGTGTAAGATGCAAAACTGGGATAATGGGTGATCAATGGTCAGTGCAGACTTAGTGGGCAGTAGGCTTGCTATGATGCATCTGGAGACGTTTGTAAGAGTCCCTGGAGATGTCCCAAATTTCCTCATGAAGTAGAGGCATTGGTGTGCCTTCTTGGTTGTCTCAAGAGATTAATGTGCAAACTTAGAGCACATGGTATTGGGGGTAGGGTATTGTCATGGATAGAGAACTGGTTGGCAGACAGGAAGCAAAGAGTAAGAATTAACGGGTCCTTTTCAGAATGGCATGCAGTGACTAGTGGGGTGCCGCAAGGCTCAGTGCTGGGACCCCAGTTATTTACAATATATATTCATGGTTTAGACAAATTAATTAAATGTAACATCTCCAAGTTTGTTGATGACACCATGCTGGGTGGCAGTGTGTGCTGCGATGAGGATGCTTTGGGGTTGCAGGGTGACTTGGATAGGTTGGGTGAGTGGGCAGATGGATGACAGATGCAGTATAATGTGGATAAATGTGAGGTTATCCACTTTGGCGGCAAAAACAAGAAGGCAGATTATTATCTGAATATTGTCAGATTAGGAAAAGGGGAGGTGCAACGAGATCTGAGTGCCCATGTACATCAATCACTGAAAGTAGGCATGCAGGTATGGCATGTTGGCCGTCATATCGAGAGGATTTGAGTTTAGGAGCAAGGAGGTCCTACTGCAGTTGTACAGAGCCCTGGTGAGACCGCACCTGGAGTATTGTGTGCAATTTTGGTAATTATTGGGACTGACATATGATGAAAGAATGGAATAATTGGGCTTATATTCACTGGAATTTAGAAGGATGAAAGAAAATCTTGTAGAAAAATATAAAATTCTTAAGCTATTGGACAGGCTAGATGCAGGAAAAATGTTCCTGATGCTGGGGGAGCCAGGGGCCACAGTTTAAGAATAAGGGATAGGCCATTTAGGACTGAGATGAGGAAAATCTTATTCACCCAGAGAGTTGTGAATCTGTGGAATTCTCTGTCACAGAGGCAGTGGAGGCCATGTCACTGGATGTATTCAAGAGAGAGTTAGATAGAGCTCTTAGGGCTAATGGTATCAAGGGATATGGGGAGAAAGCAGAAATGGGTTAGTGACTTTGGATGGTCAGCCATGATCGTATTGAATCTGGCTCGAAGGCCGAATGGCCTACTGCTGCACCTATTTTCTGTTTCTATCAGTGTAGTTGGTCCACAACAGATTATTGGTAATTTTAACGTTAATGTTAAGGAACTTGAAGTTCTCAACCATTTCCACTTCCGTACCATTGATGGTGATTAAAACATGTGCTCCACCATGCTTCTTGTTGCCAATAACTAGGCCAGTCATCTTGCTGACATTGAGAGAGAGGTTATTGTCCTGATTACGTGTCACTAAGTAATAATGTCTAGAGTAATATTGTAGAAAATGAAGAAAAGGTATATTTGAACCAGACAATGTACAGGATAATTATAGCTTCTAGGATTACAGACTGGAAAAGTCAATTATAATTTTAAAATTATCTCTGACCTACATTCTCTCTGAGGAAGTGCAAAATGATAGGATTAATTCCACAGTGAAAGCAAATGATATATTTTTTTTTTAATGTGTAAATCAGTATCTGGAAACAAATCATTGATGGAATATTTTACTTGTTCTCTAAGCAAACCCCCTTCCCTGGCATTAATTTACCAGTGAATTTCCTTTTATTTTGTGTGTTTTTATTTAAAGTTAGGTATTGTTGCACTTTTTATATGCTCTGGGAGGAAAATAAAAATGACGTGTTCAGAAATGTGTCAGTGAGCAACTATAATAGTTATTGAAAGGAATTCAATTAATTGTTAATCACCCTTGTCCTTTTGCCTAATTTCATCTGTATGTCGTATGCCAGCATATTGCAGTGTCTTTAATTTTTCACTCTTGCCTTTAATTCATTGAGGTTAAAGAGCTGGCTTTAAAAGCATAAATCTACATTTTGAGAAAGTGTCTGAACTCTCTATTTAATGTCATTATAGCAGCATCTTAATGACTGGGTCTGCAGTGCTTTGAGAAAGTGCTCACATCATCTTCTCAAGGCTAAGTAGCCTGGGAAATAAATGCTGTCCTTGCCAGTAACACCCACACCCCACGAATAAATAAGAAAAAACATACAATTTGCAAGAGAAGTTGATGCTAAATGGAAAAAAGACAAGCAAACGTAAGTGCTTCAAAATAAATTGTTGGGTGTATTTTTATTGTACAGGTATTGTTCTTTCTTCTCACTACACACCACATTCATGAACACTATCTTATAAGATAAGATAAGATAGAATTTATTGCCACACAGCCAGGCTGGTGGAAATTTGGGTTGTCAGCAGCGATACAATAATAAAGAACACACAACCACAATAAAAATGTAACACAAACATCCACCACAGCATTCATCACTAGGACTAGGAAAAGGGGAGATGCAGCGAGACCTGGGTGTCATGGTACACCAGTCATTGAAAGTGGGCATGCAGGTGCAGCAGGCAGTGAAGAAAGCGAATGGTATGTTAGCTTTCATAGCAAAAGGATTTGAGTATAGGAGCAGGGAGGTTCTACTGCAGTTGTACAGGGTCTTGGTGAGACCGCACCTGGAGTATTGCGTACAGTTTTGGTCTCCAAATCTGAGGAAGGACATTATTGCCATAGAGGGAGTGCAGAGAAGGTTCACCAGACTGATTCCTGGGATGTCAGGACTGTCTTATGAAGAAAGACTGGATAGACTTGGTTTATACTCTCTAGAATTTAGGAGATTGAGAGGGGATCTTATAGAAACTTACAAAATTCTTAAGGGGTTGGACAGGCTAGATGCAGGAAGATTGCTCCCGATGTTGGGGAAGTCCAGGACAAGGGGTCACAGCTTAAGGATAAGGGGGAAATCCTTTAAAACCGAGATGAGAAGAACTTTTTTCACACAGAGAGTGGTGAATCTCTGGAACTCCCTGCCACAGAGGGTAGTCGAGGCCAGTTCATTGGCTATATTTAAGAGGGAGTTAGATGTGGCCCTTGTGGCTAAGGGGATCAGAGGGTATGGAGAGAAGGCAGGTACGGGATACTGAGTTGGATGAGCAGCCATGATCATATTGAATGGCGGTGCAGGCTCGAAGGGCCGAATGGCCTACTCCTGCACCTAATTTCTATGTTTCTATGTTTCTATCACTGTGGTGGAAGGCACAAAATTTGGCCAGTCCTCCTCCATTTCCCCCCCAGAGTCCAGAGTCAGTCCAGGATCGGCTCTTCCTCACCGGAGACCGCGGCTTTAAGTTGTTGTAGGCCGCAGGCCGGCGGTCGAGATTTAAAGTCTCCGCCGCAGCCAGAAGCACCGTAGATTGCAGGGCCGGCGGTCGAAGCTCCCCTCCAGGGGTGATGGTAAGTCCACGCCGGCCCCGCGGTAGAAGTTGGCCGCGGGCCGGCAGTGATGGCTTCTTCTTCCCCCGGGTCCCCCACGAGGGATCCCGGGCTGTAGACGCCGCACCAGCTGGAGCTCTGCAGACCGCGGCTTCAGGCTGCGACTTCAGGCTGCCGGCTGCCCCGGGCCAGCGAAACGGAGCGCTCCCCTCCAGCGAGGGCTCACCCGCTCCACATCGAGAGTTCACGCTGCAACCCGCCGCTGAAGCCCCGGGCGTGTCTCCGGGAAAGGCCGCGCCGATCCTTGATGTTAGGCCACGGGGGAGGCGACCTGGAAAAAGTCGCCTCTCCATGGAGGAGGCGACCGAAGCGGTTTCCCCCTCACCCCCCCCACACCACCCCCCACACAAAACACACGAAGGAACATTAAATACATACTTTAAAACATACTAAAAAATAAAAAAAAGTTGAAAAGACTGACGCGCTGCTGACATGGCTGCACACAGAGGAGCGCCCCCTACTTATGTATATAGTTCTCAAGGTATTCTTTTTTAATTAAAAAAAATGTCTTCTTTCTCTTGCTTTGTCAACAGCTCTGAGCATATGTAAAGCTCCCACATTTTTATATTAGATCATTGAAGGTGCAATTGATCCTGCAGCAAAAGTTTATAGTGAGTTGACTGTGAATTTTCTGTTCTGAAGATTTTCTTTCTTACTAACTTCAGTAGATGAAAATGCTGCCTGGCTCGGGGTGTTCACAACTTGCAACACTTAAATACAGGATCTATCTATAGTGTGAAGCTGGAAGGATGATAGTGATGGCTTCAATAGATAGTGATGGCTTCTATTTTTGCGCAAATAGAATAACCCCGCAAACCGGAAGATGGATAGATAGATATCCTCTTTCATTGCTTTTCTTATAAATCTTGTGTTCGTAAATCCTGAATATTCAAGTATCAGTATATATGGGTGTGCGTGCATGCATGGGTGTGCACTAAATGGACTGTGATATCTGGACCTTCATTCACATAATTCTTACTTTCTTCTATCACTGAATTTCTTCATAAAAGCGATGAATAACTGTAGGTAATTGTAATCTGAAAAGACAAACAATGAAGTTCCACAACTTCAGAGTTGTGGAAATACATAACAGTTTATTAATATGTCCAAGAGAAAATAAATGTAACCTATCTTTTTCTACCAGTTACTGATAATCAAAATCTGTATTTCTGTTTTTTTTTTTTAAATTATAACTTAAGACAGTTTAAGGGTTGAGAAAAGGACAAGCTGTGGTGTTTTACAGATCTCAGTATATTTATTTTCTTCAATGGAATTCCCTGACAGCAATAGTACTTGTGTTATGTGACTTTGGGATAATATTGCAACATTTCTATCTCGGTTATCTTCCAGTGACATTGTTGAAGAAGTTTAAAGAGATTACATCATCAAACATATCTTTCCCTACCCCTTTCTGTCTGAATTCCAAAGGGACTGCTCCATCCATGATTCCTTGGTTTGTTCTTCCGTCTCTACCATAACTCCTTTGGAAAGGCCCTTTCACATGCATCCGCAGGAGGTAGACAATAGACAATAGGTGCAGGAGTAGGCCATTCGGCCCTTCAAGCCAGCACCGCCATTCAATGTGATCATGGCTGATCATCCCCAATCAGTGCCCCGTTCCCGCCTTGTCCCCATATCCCCTGACTCTGCTTTCTTTAAGAGTCCTATCCAGCTCTCTTGAAAGCATCCAGAGAACCTGCCTCCACCGCCCTCTGAGGCAGAGAATTCCACAGATGCAATATCTATCCTTTAAACTCTTCCTTTCCCATCATCCATGTGAAGCAGCAATCCACGTACCTACAGTGAATAGAGAAAGTACTGATACCCCTTCACTTTTTCCACATTTTGTTACGTTACAGCCTTATTTTTAAATGGATTAAATTCTTTTTTTTTTATCATCAATCTACACACAATACCCCAGAATGAAGCAAAAATAGGCGTTTAGACATTTTTGCAAAGTAATTAAAAAGAAAATAACTGAAATATTACATTTACATAAGTATTCAGACCCTTTGCTATGACACTCAAAATTGAACTTAGGTGGTCGGGCGGCCAGCTCTATGAAGTCCTGGTGGTTCCAAAGTTCTTCCATTTAAGAATGACTGAGCCACTGTGCTCTTTGGTTTTTGCTCTGACATGCACTGTCAACTGTGGGACCTTGTATAGACAGGTGTGTGACTTTCCAAATCATGTCCAATCAATTTAATTTACCACTGGTGGACTCCAATCAAGTTGTAGAAACATTTCAAGGATAATCAATGGAAACAGGATGAACCTAAGTTCAATTTTGATTGTCATAGCAAAGGGAGATTATTTTCTTTTTAATTATTTTGCAAAATTTTCTAAACAACTGTTTTGGCTTCTTCATTCTGGGTTATTGTGTGTAGATTGATGATAAAAAAAATATATATAATCCATTTAAAAATAAGGCTGTAATGTAAAAATGTGGAAAAAGTGAAAGGGTCTGAATACTTTCTGAATGCACTGTATTCCATTCTAGTATGCTGCATTTTATGCTCACAATGTGGTCTCTTCTGTGGACATTGTGGATGGCTCAATTCTAATTTTGTATAGTCTATCCACTGACTGGATAGCACGCAACACAAACGTTTTTACCGTACCTCAGTACACGTGTCAATAAACTTAACTAAAAATAATTAGGTGACTGCTTTGCAGAACACTTTTGTTTAGTACACAAGGGCAGGCCTGAGTTTCCATTCTCCTGCAACTTTAATTTTCTGTCCAACTCTCACTCTGACCTCTTCAACTTCTTCAATGATGCTCAGCATAATTTCAAGTAACTGTATCCCATCTACTGTCTGAGAACGTTGGAACCGTTGGGAATTAATAGTGAATGTACCAACTGCATGTAAGCACCCTTTTTACCCCACAAATGTAGCTGTATGTTTTTTGTTTCAATTTGCTTCCATTTCTCTCTTTTCTCTCTCTAACTGCCATTTTTAAAACTAATTGTTAACCTGACAACTTTGGTCAGTGCGCGATCACAAATGTTCTCCCTCTGCACTCTTCACCCCTCCTACTCTCTGCAATTTAAAACACACTGGTTTTCTCAGTTTTCTAATTCTGATGAAGGGCCCTTGAGCTGAAACATTGACTCTTTCTATATCCACAGATGCTGCTTGATCTTCTAAATGCATCCACCATCTTCTGCTGTGTCTTGTATATTTCTGAACTGCTTTGTTCACTTTACCCAAGGTGGATAAACTGTTTTTGAAGCTGTTCAACAGAGCCTTGTGAAAAGTGATGGAGTAGAATGGACCTTTATTCTATGGCATTTATAAAATGAATACATCTGATTGAAGCGTATATATTAGAGGATGTGAAAGAATATATGCTGAGGGTTGTTTCTCCTGGCTGGATAGTTTAAATGCAGAGATCATAGTCTAAGTATAATAAGTTAAGGGCCTGTCCCACGAGCATGCGACCTGCATGCGGCAGGCGCGACCAAACCGGAAGCGGGGGCCGCGCGGAGGTCGAGTGATCCCCGTACAGAACCGGTCCCACCAGCATGCGCCTGCATGCGGCAAACGAGACCAAACTGGAAGCGGGGGCCACGCGTAGGTCGAGTGAGTGACGTGAAGTTCGAGCGAAGTCCGCGGGAAGTTCGCGCGTGACGTACGGCGTCAAGACGCTGTGTCCGGTGTCGAGATGCTGTGTATGCCCGTCGAGGCGGTGCATACGGCGTTGAGGCAGCTGCAGGCCGTTGCCGCGCGGAATTTTTGAACATGGTCAGTTTTTCGGAGCCCCGCGCGATGTCGGGACCAGCTCCGCACAACTCCATACGGCTCCGGCGATCGAAGTGGGACCGGCCCCGCGAGGCCATACGGCTCAAACGACCACGTTAGGTCGCGCTTGCCGCATGGAGTCGCATGCTCGTGGGACAGGCCCTTTAGACATTGAGTTTTGATTTAAGAGCAGGCATGATTTTAATGAATTGCAGTGCAGTCTTGATGTACTATCCAGCAGATCCACATGTTCTTATCGAGCAGATCTCTAAACTTCTTGATGAGATTGATTAATGGAGAGAGAGATTGTGGGAGATAATGGAATTAACTTGAAACAAAATGCACTTTAGGGCAAGAGAGAGGGAGGTAACTTTGGTATTCTGTTATCTCCAGAATTGCAGTTAGTGCTAAATAAAGATTTATGACAAAAACAGGGCAGGCATAGTAACACATTAGTCACCTTAGTTTCAGCCTTGGAAATCCTGCGAGCCAGCACAATCCTTACCTGCTAAAATTATGAAATGCACAAACAATCTTTCACACTGGATGTGTAGGAAGGAACTGCTGGTTTAAACCGAAGATAGACACAAATAACTGGAGTAACTCAGCGGGACAGGCAGCATCTCTGGAGAGAAGGAGTGGGTGACGTTTCGGGTGAGACACTTCTTCACACTGGATTCTGATTAAAGGTGGGGTCTCTTGAAATATAAATGTTATGGTACACATCACCACAAATGATGCTTGAACTGTTGAAAATACTGGTATTTATTCATTTCAGTTTTCTAGCATCTGCTCTTTTTTGCTTGAAAATAAATTGTGTTTTTTGAAACACAATTTACTATTTTGGGACCAAGAAAGGTAATACTGTTCCTCTTAGCCCACAAATAATCTTTAAATGCTAAAATAAATGACACATGCCTCATGCAACCTAAAACCTGACAGTGAGAGAAGGTGCACCTTTGGCTAAGCCTATGAATAAAAATGATGAGTTTTAACCAGCAAAAACAACATATGTCTGACAACATCCACTGTTGTCTGTGCTTTTGTGCTCTCTGGTCACAATAGAACAAAAAAACATTTTTTCTACTGTGGTAAATAATATAACTGTGATTAAAGTCTTCTTAAACAGTCTGTCAAGATCAAAAATGACTTCCTTGCATTACATTTCTGTAGGAACTATGGTGACTGATGAAGCTAATGTGAGAATCACAGTTACTTCCACAGGTGAGCGAGGAGGTTTATGGTGGGGCAGGTGGGTGAGTAGGTTGGGAAGTGCTGTGCCATTTTTGCATAACTTCTGCATGCTCCCAATTAGTGGACTCTATGTTCTCAACACCATCCCGAATGCCTGTTCATCTCGAGTAGTCATGGACCAGGGATTGCCCACTGCCAGGAAAGGGTTATTCGGTTCCACTAGACTCACAAAGAACCTTTAATGCTGTTTTTCCAAGGAAGCTTTGAATCCTTTCTCATCTCTACTGGATCTCTTCCTAATTAAGGTACTGTAACTATACATTGGTTGAACAATATGTGTCGACATGTGTAACCTTTCTATGATTGTAAATATAAATGCTTGTTTAATGACATTGTCAAAGTGAACTTTAAATATTCCTGGTCCTTAGTCTACTTCTGGTCAATGCCAGAGATTTGATAATGATTCAGCCATATTTTGGAAGTATCATAGTCGCATTCAAAATATATTAAGTTCTTAAAATATCTATCCTCACATTATTGTTTTATTAAAACTGCAGGCAAGTAGAAACATAGAAACATAGAAAATAGGTACTAAAATAGAGTACTTTACGACACTCATAATTTGGTTTAAAATTACATTTATTAGATCAAAGTATGATTATATAAAGCATTAAACAGGTGGGGACACAGCATTAACACTATCTAATTATCCAAATTCTGTTCAGAAACATTAGCTTGCACGTATTCATGATCCTAATTATGTGAACACAGTTGACATGAGCATTTTTAAAAATCCAACAATTGTGAGCAGTAGCCTGACTTAATGACCATTGAAAATGTTGATTTACAACAAGCTTCACCAGCCCATTACAGCTGCACCACCCCCATTCTGCATCTTTCATCCAAAATGTTAGAATGACATTTGCCCTTTGCTGTAGGGGAGGTAAGTTGAAGCAGGTAATTTTAGTTTAGTTTAGTTTTGAGATGCAGCGCGGAGGCAGGCCCTTCGGCCCACACCAACCAGTGATCCCCGCAAACAACTCGACCCTACACACACTAGGGACAATTATACCAAGCCAATTAACCTACAAATCTGAAAGTATTTGGAAAGTGGGTGGAAACCAGAGATCCCGGAGAAAAATTAACACAGGTCATGGAATTTATGGAATTCCCTGCCACGGTGGGCAGTGGAGGCCAAGTCACTGGATGGATTTAAGAGAGAGTTAGGTAGAGCTCTAGGGGCAAGTGGAGTCAAGGGATAAGGAGAGAAGGCAGGCACGGGTTATTGATAGGGGACGATCAGCCATGATCACAATGAATGGCGGTGCTGGCTCGAAGGGCCGAATGGCCTCCTCCTGCACCTATTTTCTATGTTTCTATCTATGGGGAGAACGTACAAAATATATACAGACAACACCCGTAGTCAGGATCGAACCCAGGCCCCTGGTGCTGTGAGGCAGCAAGTCTACCACTGTGCCGCCATTTATGTAGGGCAACATTGCTTTCTTGTGATGGCTGTTGCATTTGATACAGATGCTGACCAAGTTGACCAAAATGGAAGTTCTACTCTTTGTAAAGTGGTCCTGATACTTCCTAAGGTTGAAATCTGATGTCTGGCATTTTAGCAGATAACAATAAGCAGTAACTGAGGAATTAGAATGCACAGACCCGCTCCCCACCAGCGATTTTCATCTTACCTTTGTAACTATACATTTGTCAATTTGGCAACAGTTCATTTATTACCCTGTTGAAAGTGACCATTACTCATTTTCATTGCAATCAACCATATTAGTATTACAAATAACTGTGCCTGATCAATGGCTGATATATTGGATGACACTGTCAATACAAGAGGATTCTAATCTGTCAACTTTGGCATCATTAGCCTTGTAGAGATGGAAGAGATTTTTGCCACTGAGAAGGCCAAACGGAGAGTCTGGAATCATCAGTTGTAATCATATTCCAACCTCCTTCAGTTTTTTTCTAGAAAACTCCTGAGAATTATTCTGGGATTTTTGTTGCCATATAGTACCATGCTAAAGACTATTGTTGAGGCATATAGTAATTCAGGAGGAAACTGCCTATGTTTTCACGTAGCATTTTTGAGGGATGCAATGAATTAAGGAAGATGACATAAACCAAACTGGGACCTAAGTGTTGAATGTAATTCCTTACATTGTAGAGGTCTCTACCACTATGTTATATCAAAAGGTGACAAGGCGTCATCTTCATTTGCCAGAAATATATATAATTAAGCAAAAAATTGCCAATTTTCTAATCCCAGATAGCTCAACTTTGTTACATAATGCCTTGGCTATGGAGCCACTGTAACTACAATCTCTTAATGAGTATGACACTTCATGATGAGCATCCACGTCAGTGACTGATAAGGTGTTGCCATGCACTGGAAGTTACTTGCAGTGGACATTTTCTTGGCAACAACATTGCAAAACAAAAAATGAGCTTGGGAAATACAAAAATACAGTGGTTAGCTCTAGGAGTTGAAGTAGACCATGATTAGATCTTGGAGGGAGGATTTAGGAGACTGTTGCTAGCAATGGATATCATGGTTAGGTCCAGAAGAGCTGAATGGTTATCACCTGAAATTAATGATCAACTTCAGAGGATCCTTGTTTGCTCCAAGTATCCGGGGATGGTTCCAGGAGATCATGAAATACTCCAGGAGATAGTAATGATATCCAGGAAGCCGTGGTTGGCCCTGGCATGGTTAGATTCACAATGCTGTCAGCTCCAGGAGGTTTTGCTGCTCTGCTAGACAGTAGTAGGTTTCAGGGTGCATAGGTTAGCTTCAGTAAACAGTGATTGGCTTAAGGACACCATGCTTAGAACTAGGTGTCTGTAAATGTGTCTGTAGTTAGCTCCTGGTGACATGATTAATGCCAGGATGTTGACTTTGTCTCTGGAGACTGGTTAGATCTGAAAAACGGCATTTAGCCCCACAAAACATAATTGGATGGATGCACAGTGGCACAGTGGAAGAGCTACTGCCTTACAGCGCCAGAGACCCAGGTTCGATCCAGACTACGGGTGCTGTCTGTATAGAGTTTGTACGTTCTCCCCCTGACCGGCGTGCGTTTTCTCTGGTTTCTTCCCACATTCCAAACACGTACATGTTTGTAGGTTAATTGGCTTCGGTAAAATTGTAAATTGTCCCTAGTGTGTGTAGGATAGTGTTAGTGTACAGGGTGACCGTTGGTCGGCACAAACTCGGTGGGCTAAAGGGCCTGTTTCCCTGCTGTATCTCTAGTCTGTACGTTCTCCCCGTGACTGGCATCGGTTTTCTCCGAGTTCTTCAGTTTCCTCCCACACTCCAAAGATGCACACGTTTGTAAGTTAATTGGCTTGGTATAAATGTAAAATTGTCCCTAGCATGTGTACAGGATTGTTGGTCGGTGTGGACTCGGTGGGCCGAAGGGCCTGTTTTGCCGTTGTATCTCTAAACTAAACTGAACAAAATCACTGGTTTCTGGAAGAAGTGTCTGGTTCCACATAAGTATTTTTCCCTTATTTATATCTACTAATATTACAACATTGTAGGAAGCCATTTAGCCCATCAGGTGCATGTAAGGCACCAAGGCAATTGCAGCGGTTCCATGCTCCTCTCCTTATTCATAATCATAATCATATTCATACTTTGTAAGCCAAGTATGTTTTGCAACATACGAGGAATTTTATTTCTTGTAATCTTACAGCTTATTCATTCTTATGTCCATCAATTAGTTTACTAGTTGGTCTTTGGGATGTGGAAGAAAACCAAAACACCCAGCAGAAAACCCACATGGTAACAGAGAGAACCTGAAGACTCCTCGCAGACAGCACCTAGGATCAGCATTAGGTTCCAGGAGTTGTGAAGTAGCAACACCAACTGCAGCTCCAGGATACAGGACTTTACTTCATGAAATCTTTTCACCAGGAAAAAAATAAGGCTCGGGGAGACATGACTGGCTCCAGAAAACAATGTAAGGCTTTATGTATTCTCACACACCCATTAACTTTCATACACTCGTACAGCTATATAACAAGGCATCAAGCCCTTCAGAGCAACTTTCATGCCGACCAAAGTGGCCCATCTAAGCTAGTCCCATTTGCCTGCATTTGGCCCATATCCCTCTAAACTTTTCCTATCCTTTCATTCTTTACCACATAGCTACTCTGGGATAATTTACAGTAGTCAAGTATTCTTCCAGCATGTGCTTGGGATATGGGAGGAAACTAGAGCAAGTAGTCAGTAGGCAAGTATACCACCTCCATAAAAACAGCACCAAGGATAAGGGTCAAAGTATCGTCCCTGGAGCTGTGTTTGTTGAGCTACAGGAGACCACATTTAGCATATAGAAATAATATTTTGTGGTATTTGACCCGGAAAACAGTGTGGGCAAAGTCAATTAGTTAAATGGTTCATTGAAAGTTAAACCTGGTCATGATGGGCCAAGGACCCACATGAAACTATTACTATGAAACCCCATTTAGCTCCAGGAAAATAGTGTTTGGCTCTGAGAAATTTAGAATCAACAATAGAATACAATACGGGTTTATTCGTCACATTGCACATAAAGTGCAAGTGAAATTAATTTGTCAGCAGCGATACAATGAGAAAGAACACACAATAAACAATAAAAATTTAACACAAACATCCACCACAGCATTCATCACTGTGGTGGAAGGCACAAAAATTGGCCAGTCCTCCTCCATTTCCCCCCATGGTCGGGACCAGAGTCCAGAGCCAGTCCAGAGTCGGCTCTTCCCAACCGGACACCGCGGCTTCAGGATGGTGTAGGCCGCAGGCCGGCGGTCGAAGATTTAAAGTCCCCGCCGCAGCCAGAAGCACCGCAGACCGCAGGGCCGGAGGTCGAAGCTCCCCTCCAGGGGTGATGGTAAGTCCACGCCGGGCCCGCGGTAGAAGTTGGCCGCGGGCCGGCGGTGGAAGCTTCTTCCTCTCCCGGGTGCCCCACGAGGGATCCCGGGCTGCAGGCACCGCGCCAGCTGGAGCTTCAGGCTGCCGGCTGCCGCGGGCCAGCGAAACGGAGCGCTCCCCTCCAGCGAGCCCCAGCGAGGGCTCGCCTGCTCCACGCCGAGAGTCCACGTTGCGCCCGCCGCTGAAGCCCCAGGCGCGTCTCCGGGAAAGGCCGCACCGATCCTCGTTGTTAGGCCACGGGGGAGGCGACCTGGAAAAAGTCGCCTCTCCATGGAGGAGGCGGTCAAAACGGTTTCCCCCTCACCCCCCCACACCACCCCCCACACAAGACACACAAAGAAACACAAAAAACATACTTTAAAACATAATAAAAAAACAAAAAAATTGGAAAAAACGGACACGCTGCTGACAGGGCGCCGACTTGCAGCGCCCCCACCGACACTGAATCCAGATTAGAGTAATTGTATCCAGGAGAAACGTATGTCTCCTGGAAACAATATGAAAGGGTTAGCTGCAGGAGATTACAATTAGTACTCATAAGTGTGGTTATCTCTAGATAAGTGTGTTAATTCCAGGAGAAAATGTTGAATGTTTTATAGAGGGTTTTGTTTTAAATCCTAGGATTTTCTTTTTAGTGGGATTGTGAATATGAGGAAAAGCGTTCAGATTGTTCATCTGTATGAAACACTACAAAATGGTGATAGTATATTGGTTTATGTATATTAGTCATATAAATTGTAGAGGAGTATAGAGCATGATCAAAAGAATACTGACGTATCCATGGTTTTGGTAAAAACTGAGTGAATCACGACAAAATATTTTGAGGGCTGTTTTAAATAATGTTGCATAAGACACATGGCTGAATCATAAAAGAGACAATAGGCAATTATATTCTTCAGAAAAGTTGTTACTTAGATGTTAACCCACATATTCCCTAAATGCACGATGAAAATGACTGGCAAATTACTTACTACAGGCATTATAATTTTTTGAACAATACTTTTAGTGCCACAACTATGTAAAAACTGATCTCTTGAAATTTCAACATTTTCTCTTGTAGAAGACAAAATTGTTTTCTCATGTTAGGGAATACATTTTCATCCTTATTTCTATTCCCAATTTACTTTCCATTAATTGAAATTAAATGTAACTATATATCGTCCTCATCCACATGTGTGCTTTACTGACCATAAATACATCATTCAGTACTCTTTGGCAAAGATTACGTTAAATGCAAGAGTTTAGCAGCATTTCTTTTACGCTAACATTGATTTTAAATTCCCCCTGGTTTCAGCTCTGCCCAATTTTGTAATCGCCTTCGAATGGGTAAAGGGTCTGGCCCACTTATGCGACCTTGGCTCGCAAATTACGCGACCTCGTGGTCGCTTGAGGCGTACGAGCACCGTATGGCCGCGCGGGGCCGGTCCCACTTAGAAGCGCGGAGTTGTCCGGGGCTGGTCCCGACATCGCGGGGGGCTCCAAAATTCTTGCAGTGGCCGAAATCTTTGCGCGCCAACGAGTTGGCATGCAGGCGCATTGCGGTCGTACACAGCGTCTTGACGTTGTACGCAGCGTCTTGATGGCGTACGCAGCGTCTTGACGGCGTAACCTAGCGCGTGGCATTGCGCGATGACGTCACCGCCCGGCGTGGCGTTGCGTGATGACGTCACCAACAACGCCGTGTGACGCCCAAATTCAGTCGGCCCGCCTCCTGCCCAGCTGATCGGTAAGCATGACGCAAATTACGTCACGCGCATACTTAGCGCGTGCTTAGCGCAAACTTCGCATGAATTCCGCTTCCGTTTGGTCGCGCCAAATGCATGCAATCGCATGCAAGTGGGACAGGCACTTAAGTCTTCAAGAAATTTGCCCATTCCCACATTTGAATCACTCCAACATTGACTCCATTGCCTTCAGCTGCCAAAGCTCAAAGACTGGGATTCCCTTTCTGAAATCTCTTCTTTTCTATACCTTTCCCTTCCTTTATGACACTACATAAAACAAAATTTTCTGATAAACTTTTTATCATCTGCTCTTTTAATTCCTTAACTTCAGTTAAGGTGGGCGGCGCGACTCTCGTCAGCAGCGGCCTCTGCAGTCCGTCTGTGTTTTATTATTTTTTGTCTCGTTTTTATGTAGTTTTTGTTTTATGTTTTTTTTGTTGGGGTATGTGTGTGGGGGGGGGAGGGGGTAACTTTAAAATCTTTCCCCTGCACGGGACACCCGACCTTTTCTTTGTCGGGTCTCCGTTGTCGTTGGGGCTGCAACGTGAGCGGCCTCCATCAGGAACGACCTGGGGCTCCAGTCACGGAGCTGCCGACTACTCACCGTCGCGGAGCTGGCCGAGTCCGGAGCGGGTGGAGCTGTGGTGGAGCGCTGCTGTGACCCGACCTCCGAAGTTTCGGAGGGTGCAACTGCGGGTTTGGCGGACAGCGGAACTGGGAGCCCGCGGGTCCCTGCTGGGAGACCGCTTTTCGGGGCTTCCGCAACGGCGACTTCTCCCGCCCGAGTTGCGGGGTTGAAGAGCACCTGGAGCGGGGCCTTACACCATCGCCCCGCGCGGCTTGGAATGGCTGCGGGACTTTGCGAGCGCACGCCGGGGGCTCTAACACCAAGACCCGGTGTGCGACCTTGCATCACCCGGCGTGGCTTTAATGTCCGCGGGACAATCACCATCGCCAGCTGGGGGCTTTGACTTTGACTCTGACTCTGACATCGGGGGGGAGAGTGCAGTGGAGAGATAAGTTTTTTTTTGCCTTCCATCACAACGATGTGATGGATGTTTGTGTAAACTGTGTTGTGTCTCGGGTCTTTTGTTTTGTAATGTATGGCTGTAATATAAAGTTTTTGCAAAAAACCTATAAAGTTTATACAAAAAAGCTTTTCACTCTACCTTGGTACACATGACAATAAATTAAACTAAACTATTGGTGGTGATCTTCTATGTGTTTAACATAATGCATAATTTTGGTATGTCGTGGGCAAAACTGCCTTAAAGGACCCAGTCTGTAAGCTTAGAATGAGGAGAGGGAAATGGTGGAATGGTCAAGTATAATATATAGTCAGAAGAATAATGTACCAACTAATGATTCAAAGGATATACTTTCATAGTCTGATGTGTGAACATCCTATTGTCTTTTACCGTTCTTCAGTTACTCATTGGCTCGATATGGCTGCTTGGGGTGGTGTTCTGGCCAATGTTGAGCAACAGAGACCAAACCAAAGTAAATAACATTTGTCGAGGAAATGACTGCTCCACCCATGCCCAGTGTAGGCTCAATGTTCTGCTGGGAACACCTAGTATTCATTATAATTGTGGGCGGAATGGTGGCATAGCGTTACAGTGCCAGAGCTCCGGGTTTAATCCTGACTACGGGTGCGTGTCTATACCAAGTTTGTACGCTCTTCCCGTGACCGACATGGGTTTTCTCCGAGACCTTCTGTTTCCTCTCACACTATGAAAGACGCACAGGTTTGTAGGTTGTGTAAGACAGAACTGTAGATGCTGATTTAAATCAAAGCTAGACACAAAATGCTGGAGTAACTCAGCGAGACAAGCAGCATCTCTGGAGAGAAGGAATGGGTGATGATTCAGGTCAAGACCCTTCTTCAGACTGATGTCAGGGGAGTGGGCGGAGACAGTAAGACTGATGAGAGAACTGGGAGAGGGAGGGGATGGAGAGAGAGGGAAAGCAAGGGATACTTGAAGTTAGAGAATCAATGTTCATACCACTGGGGTGTAAACTACCCGAGCGAAATATGAGGTGCTGTTCATCCAATTTGCGTTGGGTCTCACTCTGACAATGGAGGAGGCCCAGGACTGAAAGGTCAGATTGGGAATGGGAGGGGGAGCAACCGGGAGATTAGATAGGTTTAGGCGGACTGAGCAGAAGAGTTCAGCTAAACTTAGTAATGTTACAAAATTTTGAGATTTTAAAAATCAAGTCTGCAATTTATCCCATCAGATAAAGCATAAAACAAAGTTTAATTTGACACCTAATTAACTTTCATATCTTCAGTATTAAAAATGTTATGGACATTTTCATACTCGGAAATTAGCATCTTGTTCCCTATTGCTTTTCCATTGACTTAACACAAAAGCTGTGATCAAGGACAGTCAAAAGCCCATAACTTTCTTAAAAATTAAGAGAACTGAAAGAAATGTTCAATTATTATAGATTACTAGAAATTCAATTACTAGATCTAAACATCTATCCATTTCTTAAGAAAAGATCTACATTTTTAAATAGCCTAAATGTCCAAATAACATTCACACAAGAATTCACAATAAACATGATTTTTAAATCTCAATTTATAGGCCAAACGGAAGTAATTTAGTAGGTACACAAAATTGCTGGGGAAACTCAGCGGGTGCAGCAGCATCTATGGAGCGAAGGAAATAGGCGACGTTTCGGGCCGAAACCCTTCTTCAGACTGAGGGGGGGTGGGGGGGGAAAGAAAGAAGGAAAAGGGGAGGAGGAGGAGGAGCCCGAGGGCGGGCGGATGGGAGGGTGGGAGGAGACAGCTAGAGGGTTAAGGAAGGGGAGGAGACAGCAAGGGCTAGCCAAATTGGGAGAATTCAATGTTAATGCCATAAGGACGCAAGGTCCCCAGACGGAATATGAGGTGCTGTTCCTCCAATTTCCGCTGTTGCTCACTCTGGCAATGGAGGAGACCCAGGACAGAGAGGTCGGATTGGGAATGGGAGGGGGAGTTGAAGTGCTGAGCCACCGGGAGGTCAGGTAGGTTATTGCGGACTGAGCGGAGGTGTTCGGCGAAACGATCGCCCAACCTACGCTTGGTCTCACCGATGTAAATCAGCTGACATCTAGAGCAGCGGATGCAGTAGATGAGGTTGGAGGAGATACAGGTGAACCTTTGTCGCACCTGGAACGACTGCTTGGGACCTTGAATGGAGTCGAGGGGGGAGGTGAAGGGACAGGTGTTGCATTTCTTGCGGTTGCAACGGAAAGTGCCCGGGGAGGGGGTGGTGCGGGAGGGAAGGGAAGAATTGACGAGGGAGTTGCGGAGGGAGCGGTCTTTGCGGAAGGCAGACATGGGGGGAGATGGGAAGATGTGGCGAGTGGTGGGGTCACGTTGGAGGTGGCGGAAATGGCGGAGGATTATGTGTTGTATTTGCCGGCTGGTGGGGTGAAAGGTGAGGACCAGAGGGACTCTGCCCTTGTTGCGTGTGCGGGGATGGGGAGAGAGAGCAGTGTTACGGGGTATGGATGAGACCCTGGTGTGAGCCTCATCTATGGTGGCGGAGGGGAATCCCCGTTCCCTGAAGAACGAGGACATTTCCGATGCCCTGGTATGAAATGTCTCATCCTGGGAACAGATGCGGCGTAGGCGGAGGAATTGGGAGTAGGGGATGGAGTCTTTACAGGGGGCAGGGTGGGAAGACGTGTAGTCCAGATAGCCATGTGAGTCAGTGGGTTTGTAATGTATGTCGGTCAGGAGTCTGTCCCCTGCGATGGAGATGGTGAGGTCAAGGAATGGTAGGGAAGTGTCGGAAATCGTCCAGGTGTATTGGAGTGCCGGATGGAAGTTGGTGGTGAAGTGGATGAAGTCAGTCAGTTGTGTGTAGGTGCAGGAGGTGGCACCAAAGCAGTCGTCAATGTGAAGTAATTTAGTGTTTAATTGCTGTAAATTAATGGCCATTTAAATCATCTTGCGAGTGGGATTTTGTGGAACGCGCTGGTTTGGAACGTTGCGGTTGCAGTGAATTTGAGCCCCATGTCGGCAGGAAAAATACTGCCGGTTCGGATGGGCTCCAAGTCACCTTCTCGCAACTTAAAATTTTGATTAAAGGCATCTAAAGAAGTACTTTTTTATGTAAAAATAAACAGCCTACCTTGCCTTGTCCCCTACATGAGATCCGTCCCGTTGTCGGCGTTCACGGCTTTAGAAGATGATTTTTAATTTACTCTAGAACCATAGAAACATAGAAACATAGAAAATAGGTGCAGGAGTAGGCCATTCGGCCCTTCGAGCCTGCACCGCCATTCAATATGATCATGGCTGATCATCCAACTCAGTATCCCGTACCTGCCTTCTCTCCATACCCCCTGATCCCTTTAGCCACAAGGGCCACATCTAACCCCCTCTTAAATATAGCCAATGAACTGGCCTCAACTACCTTCTGTGGCAGAGAGTTCCAGAGGTTCATCACTCTCTGTTTGAAAAATGTTTTTCTCATCTCGGTCCTGAAGGATTTCCCCTCTATCCTTAAGCTGTGACCCCTTGTCCTGGACTTCCCCAACATCGGGAACCATCTTCCTGCATCTAGCCTGTCCAACCCCTTAAGAATTTTGTAAGTTTCTATAAGATCCCCCCTCAATCTCCTAAATTCTAGCGAGTACAAGCCGAGTCTATCCAGTCTTTCTTCATATGAAAGTCCTGACATCCCAGGAATCAATCTGGTGAACCTTCTCTGCACTCCCTCTATGGCAATAATGTCCTTCCTCAGAATTGGAGACCAAAACTGTATGCAATACTCCAGGTGTGGTCTCACCAAGACCCTGTACAACTGCAGTAGAACCTCCCTGCTCCTATACTCAAATCCTTTTGCTATGAATGCTAACATATCATTCGCTTTCTTCACTGCCTGCTGCACCTGCATGCCTACTTTCAATGACTGGTGTACCATGACACCCAGGTCTCGTTGCATCTCCCCTTTTCCTAATCAGCCACCATTTAGATAACAACAATATACAATTAAATTATCAAACTTAGTTTAAAAATAAGTGCGGAGAACGGCAGTCGGAGCGATTTTTCTTGAACAATTAAACAGGCTGATCAACATCGATTTAAACAGCCTGGAGGAAACGGCATTTTAAACCCGCCCCCCTCTCAAAGGCGCCAAAGTCGCGCACACGGGCAGTGACAGAACTGCAGCGCCGCTGAAGGTAAGTTTTGCAACATACCTACTAAACTAATTAGCTGACCCAAAATCTCGAAAATCTGATTGTGTTCCCTCTATTTGTATTTCTTTTACTCGTGTAGGTGTATGCAAAGTTTCTAGAATGGTTTCAGTCCAAAGAGAAGCGAGTAGTAAATCCCTGCATATCAATTTTTTATGTATACTTAGAAAGGTCTTGACAACTTTATTATCAAACGAAGAACACTGTTGTATGTCTATTTAGAGTGCAATGCTTAGAACTAGGTATCTGTAAATATGTCTGTAGTTAGCTCCTGGTGACATGATTAGTGCCAGGATGTTGACTTTGTCTCTGGAGACTGTGGTTAGATCTGAAAAACGGCATTTGGCCCCACAAAACATAATTGGCTGGTCGGCACAGTGGCGCAGCGGAAGAGCTACTGCCTTACAGCGCCAGAGACCCAGGTTCGATCCAGACTATGGGTGCTGTCTGTATAGAGTTTGTACGTTCTCCCCCTGACCGGCGTGCGTTTTCCTCCGGTTTCTTCCCTCATTCCAAACGCGTACATGTTTGTAGGTTAATTGTCTTCGGTAAAATTGTAAATTGTCCCTAGTGTGTGTAGGATAGTGTTAGTGTACAGGGTGACCGTTGGTCGGCACAAACTCTGTGGGCTAAAGGGCCTGTTTCCCTGCTGTATCTCTAGTTTGATCGTTCTCCCCGTGACCTGCATCGGTTTTCTCCCAGATCTTCAGTTTCCTCCCACACTCCAAAGATGCACAAGTTTGTAAGTTAATTGGCTTGGTATAAATGTAAAATTGTCCTGAACATATGTAGAGTTAATGTGCGGGAATTGTTGGTCGGTGTGGACTCGGTGGGTCGAAGGGCCTGTTTTCCCGAAGTATCTCTAAACTAAACTGCACTAAACCACTGGTTTCTGGGAGAAGTGTCTGGTTCCACATAAGAGTATTTTCCCCTTATTTATCTATCTATCTATCTATATACTATTAAAACTCTCGTGCCATCCGACCGGCTGCCGTCCGGCTGCCTGTCTGCCTTTTGATTCGTTGACTTTCTGCCTTTTGATTTGGTGACGGCTGCTCCTTCCTATCAGCTTCCAACACACTTCGAAACAGCTTCCAACACACTTTGAAACAAACTTGCAAGACAGGAACACTCTGAACCTTTCACTGCTGCAGCAGGCAGGGGAGGTGCAATTTGATTTTTTTTTTTAATCCACTGCTGAGGGAGGCAGGGGAGTGCTGGAATCTTACATTTGGGAATGGCTTCAGTTCCATTGGAGGAGACGAGTGCATGGTGGAATATTGGGCTGGGGGATCACACCATTGGGGGAGCAGACCCAACGGGTCTGCACTTGGTCTAGTTATTCTATAAAACTCTCGCCCCATCCGTCCGACCGGCTGCCTGTCTGCCTTTTGATTCGTTGACTTTCTGCCTTTTGATTTGTTGACGGCTGCTCCTTCCTATCAGCTTCCAACACACTTTGAAACAGCTTCCAACACACTTCGAAACAAACTTGCAAGACAGGAACACTCTGAACCTTTCACTGCTGCAGCAGGCAGGGGAGGTGCAATTTGATTTTTTTTTAATCCACTGCTGAGGGAGGCAGGGGAGTGCTGGAATCTTACATTTGGGAACGGCTTCAGTTCCTTTGGACGAATATTGGGTTGGGGGATCACACCATTGGGGGACCAGACCCAACGGGTCTGCACTTGGTCTAGTTAATATATAAAAGTCTGTGGCTGCCGCCTGCCGTCCGGCTGCCTTTCTGTCTTTTGATTTGTTCCATCGTGTGATGTCACAATGCCCAACTCGCAGATGTCCAATCGGAATGGATCCATTTACATGGACGGCTGCCGGCCGCCTTTCTTCCTTTGATTCCCTGCAACTCCGAAACCAGACGCAGAATCGCCGACATCTTTTCCATTTCGGTAGAGATTTCACTTTTCTTTCAACGTATCCGCTCCTTATTACATTTTGTCGTGTTTAAGTACACGTTTTTAATCAAATCCTTCTCCCCCCCCCCCCCCCCATATTTCAAAAATAAACTGGCTTCTCACCCATAGAAGCAGCCCCAGCCCCAGCCCCTGGTGAACGTTCCATCGTGTGATGTCACAATGCCCGATGCTCACAGATGTCCAATCGGAATGGATCCATTTACATATGCCTTTGCAGGAACACAAGCACTTGGTGAACGTTCCATTGTGTGATGTCACAATGCCCAATGTTCACATTTGTCCAATCGGAATGGAATCATTTACATATGCCTTTGCAGGAGCCCCAGCCCCTGGTGAACGTTCCATCGTGTGATGTCACAATGCCCAATGCTCAAAGACATTGTTGCCATAGAGGGAGTACAGAGAAGGTTCACCAGACTGATTCCTGGGATGTCAGGACTTTCATATGAAGAAAGACTGGATAGACTCGGCTTGTACTCGCTAGATTTTAGAAGTTTGAGGGAGGATCTTATAGAAACGTACAGAATTCTTAAGGGGTTGGACAGGCTAAATGCAGGAAGATTGTTCCAGATGTTGGGGAAGTCCAGAACAAGGGATCACAGTTTAAAGATAAGGGGGAAATCCTTTAGGACAGAGATGAGAAAAACATTTTTCACACAGAGAGTGGTGAATCTCTGGAATTCTCTGCCACAGAAGGTAGTTGAGGCCAGTTCATTGGCTATATTTAAGAGGGAGTTAGATGTGACCCTTGTGGCTAAAGGGATCAGGGGGTATGGAGAGAAGGCAGGTACAGGATACTGAGTTGGATGATCAGCCACGGTCATATTGAATGGTGGTGCAGGCTCGAAGGGCCGAATGGCCTACTCCTGCACTTGATTTCTATGGTTCTATGTTTCCCTCTCCTCACCCCTCTCCCTCTCCCACCCATCCCTCTCTCCCCCACCCCCCTTCCCTCTCTACGCCACCCCCTTCCCTCTCTCCACCCGCCCCCTTCCTCCTACCCCTCTGTCCCTCTTCCATCACTCCCCCTCTCCTCCTTCCTCCCCACTCTTCCACCTCTCCCCCTTCCCCCTCCCCTCTCCCTCCCCACTCTTTCCCCTCTCTCCCCCCACCCCTCTCCCCCTCCCTCCCCCCTTCCCTACCTCCCCCTCCCCCACATCTCTCTCCCCATCCCCCTCTCTCACCCCCTACCCCGCTCTCCTTTCCCTCCCAAATCTGTCCCGTTTCCTCCTCCTCCTCTCCCCTCCCTCCCCTCTTCTCACCCCCCCCCTCCCCCCCACCTGTGTGTTTGGGGGGTGGTTAATGTGAGTTTGATGCCGCAGCCCCCCCCCCCCCGCAAAACGCCGTTGGGGAAACAGACCCAACGGGTCTGCACTTGGTCTAGTATCTACTAAAATTACAACATTGTAGGAAGCCATTTAGCCCATCAAATGCATGTAAGGCACCAAAGCAATTCCAGTGGTTCCATGGTCCTTTCCTTGGCAGAAACCCACATGGTACCAGAGAGAACCTGAAGGCTCCTCGTAGACAGCACCTAGGATCAGCATTAGGTTGCAGGAGTTGTGAAGTAGCAATACCAACTGCAGCTCCAGGATACAGGACTTTACTTCATGAAATCTTTTCACCAGGAAAAAAATAAGGCTCGGGGAGACATGACTGGCTCCAGAAAACAATGTAAGGCTTTATGTATTCTCACACACCCATTAACTTTCGTACACTCGTACAGCTATATAACAAGGCATCAAGCCCTTCAGAGCAACTTTCATGCCGACCAAAGTGGCCCATCTAAGCTAGTCCCATTTGCTTGCATTTGGTCCATATCCCTCTAAACTTTTTCCTATCCTTTCATTCTTTACCACATAGCTACTCTGGGATAATTTACAGTAGTCAAGTATTCTTCTAGCATATGCTTGGGATATGGGAGGAAACTAGAGCAAGCAGTCAGTAGGCAAGTATACCACCTCCATAAAAGAACACCATTGAATGTCTGTTTAGAGTGCAATTTCATTCAGAATTACATAACAAAGTGGTTTTAAAAGAGATCTGTATAAAAGAAATAACGGCAATAACAGTAGATGCATCAGTTAGAATATTGTCCTTCCAGAGTTTGGGTAGGAATTTTAATGATTTTAGAAGTGGAGAAATACGAAGGAAAATCATCCCTAATTACTTGAATTCTGATAAAGAACAAAGAAACACGACCTGAAACGTCACCTATTCCTCCTCTCCAGAGATTTGGCCTGTCCCGCTGAGTTACTCCAGCATTTTGTGTTTACCTTCAAAAGAACCACGGGTCCACTCTAATAACAAATTAAATTCCATACTAAATAGTGCAATCCTTCTCAAAAATAATCGAAAAATGATGCTGGAGAAATTGCAGGAAAACACTGGGGTAAATATGGTATTTTCTTGAGGCAGCGTTGCCTCTCCAGGCCCAACAAAGTTAATTAGGAGAATTTTATCCTCTGACCCTATCTTCAGTCATTTTTTTATGTTCCTTTCATGTTTTTTCACAGTGTATAAATAGATTTGGGTGAATAATTCTCATCCGTGTTTGCAAATCTGACTAGAAGTTTGTACCTTTCGCCTGTTATCTATCTGTACCCTGTGTCCCAAACTCGGATACGAACAGGACATTGACATTAAGGAGCAGTCATGTTCTCTATTTACAATAGAGAACATGACTGCTCCTTAATGTCAATGTCAAATTTGCAGTCTGACAAAGGATCCCGTTGACAACAAGTTGGTACAGATCTGAGATCAGGAACCACACTGTAGCCATAACCTGGAGAATGTGTCAAAGTTTCCCCAACTTTAGGACAAATAGTCAACTTTCTGCTGTGTATTTTGTTTGTTTCACAAATGAAGATATTTTAGCGACCATGTTGTGAATAATGGTAACTATTTCCATAATTTTGTCTCTCATGGTGCAAAAACAATTTTTATGACATTGAAATCCTGCAAATGCCTCTATTGTGAGGTGTTTGTGCAAAGTACAGTATGAAGCTTAATATAATATGAATTTGTCATTATTTGGGAGACAAAATAAGTTAAACTTGTTTAATGTGAGGTACTTATACCAATATAACCATATAACCATATAACAATTACAGCACGGAAACAGGCCATCTCGGCCCTACAAGTCCGTGCCGAACAATTATTTTCCCTTAGTCCCACCTGCCTGCACTCATACCATAACCCTCCATTCCCTTCTCATCCATATGCCTATCCAATTTATTTTTAAATGATACCAACGAACCTGCCTTCACCACTTCCACTGGAAGCTCATTCAGTGTCTCGGGCACCATCTTGAGCAGCACAGGGGCTCCACAAGGAACTGTGCTGGCTCCGTTCCTGTTTACCATCTACACAGCGGATCTCCAATGGAACACCAACAGCTGCTTTTTGCAGAAGTATTCGGATGATACAGCTGTTGTCGGCCTCATTAAAGGGGGCAATGAGGAGGAATACAGAGACATTATAAGTAACTTTGTGGAGTGGAGCGCACACAACAATCTCCATCTCAACACCAAAAAAACAAAGGAGATAGTGGTGGACTTTAGGAGGGGGAGGAGGAGGACTCAAGCAACGCCGATCACCATTAAGGGCACTGAGGTGGAGGTGGTTGCTAATCACAGGTACCTTGGGGTGCAGCTTGACAGTGAGCTGAACTGGAAGTGTCATATGGAGGCGGTGTACAGGAGGGGACAAAGCCGACTGTATTTTTTAAGGAGGCTGAGGTCTTTTAATATCTGCCAACCCCTACTGTGCAGTGTCTACCATTCAGTGGTGGCCAGTGCTCTGTTCTTTGCTGTGGCCTGTTGGGGAGATGGCGCCCGTATAGCGGATAAAAACAGATTGGACAAACTAATCAGGAAGGCCGGCTCAGTGGTCGGGGCTGAGCAACGAACGGTCCAGCAGGTGGCAGAGGCCAGAACTCTAAATAAACTAGGTTCCATAATGACAAACCCCACTCACCCACTCCATGCCCTGAAGGTGATCAAGAGCAGCATCTTCAGCCAGAGGCTGATTGCACCAATGTGCAAAACGGAGAGATACAGGAAGTCCTGTTTACCAGCTGCTATAAGACTTTTTAATGAGCATAAATAACTGCACTTTTTTAAATTAATGGTATTTTAACTTGTATTTTAACGTATTTTAACTTGTTATGTATGAAAGCGTGGTGTTATGTTTGTCTTGAAGCTGTCGTGGCAAATAATTTCCTGAAAAGGATTATTAAAGGAATATTCTATTCTATTCTTCCACACCGCTACCACTCTCTGAGTAAAGAAGTTCCCCCTCATGTTACCCCTAAACTTCTGTCCCTTAATTCTGAAGTCATGTCCTCTTGTTTGAATCTTCCCTATTCTCAAAGGGAAAAGCTTGTCCACATCAACTCTGTCTATTCCTCTCATAATTTTAAAGACCTCTATCAAGTCCCCCCTTAACCTTCTGCGCTCCAGAGAATAAAGACCTAACTTATTCAACCTTTCTCTGTAACTTAATTGTTGAAACCCAGGCAACATTCTAGTAAATCTCCTCTGTACTCTCTCTATTTTGTTGACATCCTTCCTATAATTGGGCGACCAAAATTGTACACCATACTCCAGATTTGGTCTCACCAATGCCTTGTACAATTTTAACATTACATCCCATACTCAATGCTCTGATACCAAAAGCTTTCTTTACCACCCTATCTTTATGAGATTCCACCTTCAAGGAACTATGCACGGTTATTCCCAGATCCCTCTGTTCAACTGCATTCTTCAATTCCCTACCATTTACCATGTACGTCCTATTTTGATTTGTCCTGCCAAGGTGTAGCATCTCACATTTTACTTCGGAGTCACGTGAGTGACTACGTGAAGAACCCCGCTAGGACGCATGCGTGTCATATCGCTACACGCATTGCAAACGTCAGGCGGGGTGGAAGGACGTTCCCCCGCAGCAGCAGTTTAAAAAGCCGGAACCCGCAGGTAAGACTTATTCTGCGGTTAATGTGTGTTTCTTATACCAACTACAGGTAGGAAACATGGACAAAGGAAAGAAAACAAGGGCTGCGATGAAGCTGGTGGGGGAGGACCGCGGAACAGCGGGCAGCCAGCAGCGGCCAGCGGCACTTGGTTCACCAATAATGGGATCAGCTGTGCCCGATGTCGCCTCCGCACCGGCCAAATCCACTCCGCGGTCGGACGGCAAGGCTAGACAAAAAACCAACAGAGTCGTGGACTCAGAGGAGTCCGACTCTGAGCAACTGCGGGCGGCCAGCAACCGTGAGCGCTGGAGCCGGATAGAGCGGTGCATGGAGCATTTGCTCCAACATGACAGGCTCCGGGAGATGGAGTCGAGTCACTGTGGGCCCTATGGTAAACCCACAGCAGCACCTCTTGGAGGGCTGCACAGTGTCTCTCCCTCATCAGAGGGGAGCACTGGGGGTCAGTTCTGGGCTGACCTTGAAGAGGGGTTCTCGGAAGAAAAATCAAGTGTGCAGGGGGTGCAGGAACGAGAAAATCTGCTGGACATGGTGTCCAATTTTATACAGCCAGACCAAGCTGGCAAAAACCTGGAGCAAAAGCTTGCTGCCAGTATAGACTATATGTCTTTAAATCAGCTACAAGAACAGGCTGTATTGGACACCACATCAAGACATCTGGCACCGGGAAACTGCATATCCCTGAATGTTCCAGCAGTCAACACCTGCATATGGAAACATATTGGAACAGGAGTTAGGAGCATGGACGTCAAACTCCAGAAAGTATTAAAACTCCTAGCTGCAGGGATAACAGCATTCGCCCGCACAGTGGATGAAAAAGATATGTCCCAAGACCAACAGGATGCACTGGCATTGTTTTGTAACACTCAATATGAGTTAAACAACATCAGAAAGAATGCCATTCGACCCACACTAAATCCAAAATTCGGGAGTCTGTGCAAACCTGGGATACCAAAACCACCAATACTACTGTTTGGAGGGGACTTATCGAAGCAAGTAAAAGAGCTCGATGAAGAATCAAAAACCCTGGGACTCATCAAAGGGACTTCATCCAAAACCCACTACAACTACAGACAGCACCCCTACGCACCCACCAGTAGAACAGGATGGTCAGGGAGACCGACTGGTGAAAGCTCGAAGGTTCGGTACACTAAACATGAGTCTTTTTTAGGCCATGGCCCAGGCCGACCTTCTTGGAAGATAAGAGAACCTCCAACATCAACCAAACCTCAAACCCAGAATCCACCGCCTCAACATCAACAAAAGACTTACAGGAAGAAGTGAACCTGCGACTGGTAACTATGGAGGTAGGTGGGTCTGGTTTTCTACAAAATACAGGGAGCACGGAGGTTGGGGGGAGATTACACTCCTTTCTGAATGCATGGAGCATGATAACTACTGACACTTATATTTTAAGCAGTATTCAGGGATATACTATAGAATTTATACACAAATACAACCCTCCAGTTCAACATATACCGAACCGAGTGTTCATACTTTCGGGTAAAGAGAAATCAGAAGCACATGCTGAACTGGAGCGGCTTTACGCAAAAGGTGTAATTGAAAAATCCCAACACGAACCATTAGAATTCGTGTCCAATATATTTACCAAAAACAAAAAAGATGGTGGTTGTCGCATCATCATAGATCTGACCAAATTGAATACTTTTGTACAATACATTCATTTTAAAATGGAAACCTTTGTTACTGCTAAACAATTGATTTCCCAAGGTTACTTCATGGCCAGCATCGATTTAAAAGATGCTTACTATTCAGTGCCTATACGAGGTGACCACAGATGTTTCTTAAAATTCAACTGGATGGGAAAGCATTGAAAATACAGAGCACTACCAAATGAATTAACATCAGCCCCTAGGCTGTTCACAAAAATTTTGAAACCAGCCCTAGCATTTCTACGGAAATGAGAACACATGGTCATGGCATATCTAGATGACATACTCATTGTGGGCAAAAATTTGGAATTGGCCAAACAAACCGTAACAGCCACAAAACAGTTATTTGAAAAACTGGGGTTTATTATCCATCCAGTTAAATCTAAATTAACGCCTTCCACTACAATGGACTATTTGGGGTTCACCATTGACTCAGTTCACATGTCGGTGACATTACCAAAGGGAAAGGCGATAGAATTAATAGAGGCTTGCAAAAACCTCATTGGCATCAGTAAACCATCCATCAGGTTGGTAGCTAAAGTAATTGGCAAAATGGTGGCTGCCTTTCCAGCCACACAATTTGGACCTTTACATTACCAAAATTTACAAAGGGCAAAAATACAAGCTCTCAAAACTAATGCTGGTCATTTTGACAGACCAATGAAGCTACTAATCAAAGCCATAATGGAACTAAATTGGTGGATAGATAACATTTGGCATTCCTACAATCCAATCATTATCAGCAACCCTTCAACGGTGCTACAAACTGATGCCAGTGCACTTGGTTGGGGTGCCACCAATTCCGTCTCCAGCTGTGGAGGTAGATGGACTGCTCAGGAAGCATCATTATTACTCACACTGGGCATAAACTACCTGGAAATGTTGGGTGCATTTTATGGCCTAAAATCATATTGTACTGGGTCACACCACCAGCATGTTAGATTACAGATTGATAATACCACCGTGGTAGCATATATCAACCACATGGGTGGAAACAAATCGACATCATGTGACAATCTGGCTAATACAATTTGGCAATGGTGTACTCAGAGAGATATTTGGATATCAGCAACTTACCTACCAGGTAAACTAAATTTAGTGGCAGACACCAGGTCACGCAAATTTAATGAAAACACCGAATGGATGTTGAACAAAAAAGTATTTGCTGATATTACAGCACGATATGGAACACCAGATATCGATCTATTCGCACCCAGGCTTAATCACCAATTATCAAATTATGTTTCGTGGGAACCAGACCCTGGGGCAGCGGCGACAGATGCATTTTTGCTGCATTGGGCGAAATTGTTTATATATGCATTCCCTCCTTTCTGCCTCATCAGTCGGGTATTAAGGAAAATACAGCAGGACTCTGCGTCTGGTATTTTGATAGTACCCGATTGGCCTACTCAACCATGGTTCCCAGTGATACTGAAAATGGTATTAGAACCATGTATCACCATCCCAAATAGACCAGACTTGTTGGTACATCCCGTAACAAGGGATAGCCACCCATGCCATAAATATTTAAATTTATTAATTTGTAGAGTTTAAAAATACCACTGCTACAGTTGGGACTGACGGACCGAACAGTGAACATGATTTCGGCGGCCCAAAGACAGTCCACCCAAAAACAATATCTGGTCTATATCAGGAAATGGGAGATGTATTGCCACAAAAACAACATCACCTACAGAGAGATGAACATCCCGTCTGTTCTGGGATACCTGGCAGGCCTCCATTATGATGAGGGGCTCAGTTACAGTGCCATCAACTGCGCCAGAAGTGCCTTATCAACGTATCTATGGCAAGGAACAGAGCGTCACTCTGTTGGGACTCACCCACTGGTAACAAAACTCATGAGGGGAATTTTTAATATTAATCCCCCAAGAACCAGGTACTCCCAAATATGGGATGTAAGTATTGTCCTGAAGATGCTCAGGAATTGGTCTCCAGCAACAGCTCTGTCCCTACACAGACTGACATTAAAAACAGTCATGCTAATGGCATTGGTCACGGCTCAGAGGGTACAGTCATTACATAAACTAAGACTGGACAACATGACTTCTACACCCGAAAATATTACATTTCATATTTATGAATTAGTAAAACAGAACAGACAGGGATCAGCAGGCCTCAAAATAGAATTTAGATACTACCCAACAGATGATCGTCTCTGCATAGGCAGACATTTGTTGTTATATATGGAGAAAACAAAAAACATCAGAGGCAATGAGAAGGCACTTTTAATCAGCCATAAACAACCACATAAAAGAGTGACGGTCCAGACCATTTCAAGATGGCGGAAACAGGTTCTAACACAGGCAGGGGTGGATACTAATGTTTTAAAATCTCATTCCACCAGGGCTGCAGCAACATCGGCAGCAATACAGTTGGATGTACCAATGGACCAAATCCTCAAGGCAGCAGGATGGTCAGGGGTAAAAACATTCCAATTGTTTTACCATAAACCAGTCATGAAACCTGGAACGTTTGCAGAAACAATTTTAAGTTCTGTAATTTAATTTAACCCATAAAAAAGGGGTTTATAATTTGTGTTAATAAATTTCATGGATTTTAATATCGGATCATGTCTAAATTATGTTAACACAATTCCTCCTACAGTAAATAAGGCAGATGTGAGGCATGGACTCGTTTCCAGGGCATGAAATCACAGAGCTTTGAAATCTTCACGTAGTCACTCACGTGACTCCAAAGTAAAATAGTAAGATTAAATGAGAACTTACCAGTTCGAAGTTTGATCATTATTTTATGAGGAGTACGTTGAGGGTATACATGCCCTCCGCTCCCACCCATGATCATATACTCAACTGGTATTTCTTCTCTAATCTTACTATGTTTCGTCATTACAGTTATCTGTGATTTCACACCGCTGCTTTGAAGAATGACACGCATGCGTCCTAGCGGGGTTCTTCACGTATTCCCTCAACGTACTCCTCATAAAATAATGATCAAACTTCGAACTGGTAAGTTCTCGTTTAATCTTACTATTTATCAGCATTAAACTCCATCTGCCATCTTTCAGCCCATTCTTGGCACTAATGTTTTTTTTTGTTCATTCACTTTTTGGGTATCATTGCCAAGACCAGCAAACATTGCTTGTTCCGATGTGCCTTGGTAAACCATCTTGCTGAAATGTTGCATCACTCCTTTCAATGACACTACATCAATGATGCTACTGGGCAGAGAGCTTGTGGTTTTAAACCATGAGACAAAATCAATCTCAGCAATGTAGTTGCAAATCAGAATGGTTGTGCAAGCTGCAGGTAAATCTATCCAAGTTCCTCTGTGCCTGCTGACTGTGTTCTTTGTGGTGATAGATGCCATGAACTTTGGAAGTGCTGGCAGAATAGTCTAGGTGAGTAACCGCAACACGTTTACCTACATGGTACATATTGCAGGCGCTGTGCACCAATGATGGCTAGAAAGAGGGTTTAGCATGTTGTATTAGAAAACTGATCAAATAGGCCATCTTGTACTGGTCCATTTCTCAAGTGTTATCAGTGCTGGAGTCATCCACATATGTGCAGAGAAACCCATGATGCCCCTGCTGTGCCTTTTAGATGATGAAGGCACCTTCACAAGGCGTTTGGGGTATGATGAGGTCTTGCATTTACTCACACAAGATACCTGTTTATGTAAAACGGTATTTATGTAGCAGGCTCAATTGAGTTCCATCAGTGATGACCATTTCTGCTGACCCCCACCCCACTAGCTAACCTCTGGGGATTGATGGTGGTGGTGGGAAGGGGTGATGGATTTATCTGTTAAATTTCAAGTTAAATTATCCATTTACAGAGTTGTTGAGCACAGAAACAGGCCTCTTGACCAATCTTTTAAGCATTTCCATTGTATCCGCCTCTACAGCATCCTCTGGCAGCTTGTTCCATACAGGCACCACCTTCTCTATGACAAAAATTGAGCTTCAGGTCTCTTCTAAATTTTTCTCACCTCAACTTAAAGGTATGCTCTCTAGTTCTGGACTCCTCTATCCTGAGAAAATGACTAATGCTGCCTTATCTATGGCCTCATGATTTTCTATGATGTAAGAAAAAAAGTCCTAGCCTATCCAGCCTCTCGTTATAAGTTCTCAACTCCACGTAACATCCTTATGAATCTTTTCTGCGCTAGCTCTAGCTTAACTACATACATCATTTAGAGTAATGGCCAGAACAGGACTCGATACTCTCAAATACGGCCTAGCCAACTGAAAAATGACATCCCAATTATCATACTCAATTTCGAAACAAGGAACTGTAAATGTGCTATACCAAAAAAATATATAAACATAGAAAATAGGTGCAGGAGTAGGCCATTCGGCCCATCGAGCCTGCACCGCCATTCAATATGATCATGGCTGATCATCCAACTCAGTATCCTGTACCTGCCTTCTCTCCATGCCCCCTGATCCCTTTAGCCACAAGGGCCACATCTAACTCCCTCTTAAATATAGCCAATGAACTGGCCTCAACTACCTTCAGTGGCAGAGAGTTCCAGAGATTCACCACTCTCTGTGTGAAAAATGTTTTTCTCATCTCGGTCCTAAAGGATTTCCCCTTTATCCTTAAAATGTGACCCCTTGTCCTGGACTTCCCCAACATCGGGAACAATCTTCCTGCATCTAGCCTGTCCAACCCCTTAAGAATTTTGTAAGGTTCTATAAGATCCCCCCTCAATCTTCTAAATTCTAGCAAGTACAAGCCGTGTCTAGTGCTGAAGTAACTCAGCAGATCAGGTAACAACTCTGGAGAACATGGATAAGTAATGTTTTGGGTCGGGACCCTTCTTCAGACTCTTGTATTCAAAGTGGCTTATGCCTCCTTCACCACTCTGTCCACGCGTGTCACCGTTTTTGGGTGTACCTGTACCCGTAGGTATCTCTGCTCTACACTCTCCAGGCTTATAACTTACTGTCTTCTGACTATTTGACTTACCAAAATGCATCACCTCAGATGTCCAAGTTAAAACCTATCTGCCATTCCTTGGATCACTTCCCGAGTTATTTAGATCCTTTTGTAAAATTGGATTTCTTCCCTCACTGTCCATTATATCACCATTATGTCATCTGCAAATTTACTAACCACGTTAACTATAGTATCATCCACATCGTTAACATAAACGACAAACAACAGTGGAGCCAGCATGGATCACTATAGCATACCACTGGACCCTGACATCTAATCAGAAGCACAACAATCCTTTACCATCCTGACTCCTTCCACCAAGCCAATCCTGAATCCAGTCGGCCAGTTCACCTGGATCCATGCTGGGGATGGTTATTGCTTGGCAATGACCGCAAAGTGCTGGAGTAACTCAATTGTTACTACAGCAGCTGTCTATATGTTCTTCTTCTTTCATGTGGCGTGCACAGCCTAAAGTTGTTGGACAACTTGTTCTATTTGATCTTCCGTTTGTGCACGTCGAAACAGGGCAGACCACGTGAAGGTTGCAATCTTCCACCCCATCTATATGTTGTCTAAGCTTTATTGCATTCAAGGGTGGATTGAAGCCAATTTCTGAGGAGCTGAAATTTGTGTTGTCATCAGTGAACATACCTGTTTCTGACTCATCTAAAGTAGAAGAGTACAGCTTTGGATCAGGCCCTTTAGCCCACAATGTCTGCGCTGAACATGATTTCAAGCTAAACTAATCTCATGGAAGTCCCTGCAATGGCTACATTCAGAGACTGAGGAATTCCTGTTGTGATAACCAAGCCTTGGGATGATTTATCTCCAACTACCACAGCAACATTCTTTTGTGCAAGATGTGACTCCAAACATCAGTGGTTTCCCTTTGATGCTCATTAACATCAGTTTTACCAGAACTCCTTGATGCCACGTTCAGTCAAATGCTGTGTTTATCTCATTTCACTGCTGCAATTCTGCTGGGGCATCTTGGTCAGCATTGTTAAGTTGGGTCAAAGGGCTTGTTTCCATGCTATCTGACGTACCTTGTACCTTCCGAAGAGTCCACCAGGGACTATACTGGAAGTTGGACAATTAAAAGAAAAAAGATTTTTTACATTTATTAAGCGAATTAATGAAGCCAATTAACCTACAAACCTGCACGTCTTTGGAATGTGGGAAGAAACCGAAGAACTCTGAGAGAATTGGTCACAGGGAGAACTTACAAACTCCATACAGACAGCGCCCGTAGTCAGGATCCAACCCGGGTCTGCGGTGCTGCAGTGACTCAGTGGCTACAAATGAGATGCAGAGTCCACTGGTTTGGGTGATATTCTGAGTGGGAGTCTTTTAGCAGGTCATTGAGCAAATGCCATCTAACAGCAATTTCAGTGACACCTTTCATCGTACTGATGATGTCTTGTTTTCTGAGGTTCCAATATACTCAGTTGTTCTCTGATGCAGTATGGTATTGTTGTATTTGATACTGATATATATTTGCAACTTCTTTTACAAGTAAATTTGCATAAAACAATATAATTCTACACCTTTTATCACCGCAATGTGGTGAATGTTTTTCACCAATTGATGCCTGTAATGTTATCAATTTTATTCAAGAAAAATGCATCCGAGTGTTCCATCTAGTGTACAGTTATATAAATGCAATAGTGATTGGCCTTTTCCATTGAATCTCTTCTACTTGGGAATCAATGTAGGCAATTCCTATTTGGAATGGTCTGGAAATGGAGTAAATAAGAATATCATGCGACTAATTTAGAGATCTTGATTTCAAATCCCACTATGTCAAGTAGGAAATGCAAGTTTAATAAATGAGGTCATTTGTGCCTTCATTCAAATAAAATTTGTGATGAAATCTAATGGCTTGCTATAAAATCGCACCCAAACCTTTTCCCAGTCAACTTGTTGAATGCCCTTTGAATTGGCCTGAGAGGTCTGTCAGTTGTTGAATGTATTAGTAGCAAAATTCGACCAATCACCTCTGCCATGCATAATGGATAGAAATTTTTTTAAATGATAAACTATGGGGTTTTAACTCACTACAACCTTTCCAAATGGCAGTGTGACAATGACACAATAAGTATAAAAGTTACCATGCAGAGACATGGTTCCAAATTTATTCTAATCCCAATGTAATATTGTTGAGAAGAACTTTGGCTTTGTAGTTCTACTGTAACCCTACCCATGTTTGTGGAGCCTCCGAACATTACATCACTTGATCTCACTGGCTCTCCACTCCGCTCTGGACCATTTGGACAACAAAAACTCCTATCATCAAGTTCGCCGACGACGCCACTGTTGTAGGACGAATGACTGATGGTGACGAGTCAGAGTATAGAAATGAGATCGACCAATTGACCAAATGGTGCCAGCACAACCTGACCCTCAACACCAGCAAAACCAAGGAACTGATTGTGGACTTTGGAAGGGGTAGGATAGGGACCCACAATCCTGTTTATCAACGGGACGATGGTGGAAAGGGTCAAGCACTTCAAATTCCTGGGCGTGCATATTTCTGAAGATCTTTTCTGGTCCCAGCACACTGATGCAATTATAAAGAAAGCACATCTGCGCCTCTACTTCCCGAGAAGACTACGGAGAGTCGGTAAGTCAAAGAGGACTCTCTCGAACTTCTACAGGGCACAGTAGAGAGCACACTGACTGGGTGCATCGTGGCTTGGTTCGGCAACTTGAGCGTCCAGGAGCGGAAGAGAATGCAGAAAGTTGTGACCACTGCCCAGTCCATCATCGGCTCTGACCTCCCCATCATCGAAGGGATTTATCGCAGTCGCTGCATCAAAAAGGCTGCCAACATCATCAAGGACCCACACCATCCCGGCCACACACTCATCTCTCTGCTGCCATCAGGTAGAAGGTACAGGAACCTGAAATTTGGTACATCAAGGTTTAAGAACAACTACTTCCCCACAGCCATCAGGCTATTAAACTCGCCATCAAACAAACTCTGAACTATAGCAGCCTATTGCACTTTATCTGTTTATGTATGTGTATAAATGTGGTCTATGCTATAAAGACACGCTGAACTGTTCTGTATTTATGCTTACAATAATCTGTTGTGCTGCTGTAAGCAAGAATTTCATTGTCCTATCTGGGACAAATGACAATAAACTCTCTTGACTTGACTTGAAACTGTGGAAGGAGAAACAGTTAATATTTTAGGTCAGTCGCCCTGTATCAGAACTGATGCACTGTTGACCGGTCCGTGACTGAAATGTACATTTTCTCTCTCTCTCTCTCTCTCTCTCTCTCTCTCTCTCTCTCTCTCTCTCTCTCTCTCTCTCTCTCTCTCTCTCTCTCTCTCTCTCTCTTTCTCTCTCTCTCACTAACTCTCACTCTCTCTCTAACGCACTCTCTAACTCTCTCTCACTCTCACTCTAACTCTCTCTCACTCTCGCTCTAACTCTCTCGCTCTAACTCTCTCTCTAACTCTCTAAAAAGATGCTCCCTGCACTGATCAGAATATCTGGCACTTTCTGTTTTTGTTTCATATTTCCAGCACATACATTTTTTTGCTTTAAAGCTGAAAATTGCAAGTTGTGTCTTGTTCACAAAAACTAAGGCAAATACAAACTAGCTAATTATTACCCAATTAATTTTTGATAATATAATTTAAAGCAAATTAGCTAAAGGGATTGGAGTTTTATCTTTTTTAATATTTGAAAAATAAGTACAAAAATTGAACATACTGCATTAAAAAATATTGCTTAAAAAATATAAGATCAAAAATTAAATATTGTGATATCTCAGTCTATTTCAGTAGCAGGATCCCTAAACTAATCGTCTTTTCCTTCCTAAGCTCCTGGAGTTGTTCCTTGTTTGTGCCAACCCAAGTATCTCACACTGTTCCACTTCAGAAGGTTCTGGACTCCTCGCCGACTGAAGGAGTGCAGGTGAGTGGCCCAGTAAGCTTGCCGCGTGCTCTGACTGTCTAAGCACGGCCTTTATGAGCCTGAGTGGCTCCTGTGAAGCTGGGGAAAAGTGCTGCTGCATAGACAGATTTATCTCTGAAATGTTTTGAGCCATTTCCTGGGTGTGAAGGATCAACTGCTGATTCTGCGTCACCAGTTCCCTGGTGCTGTCAGCCACTCCCTGTGTCTGCTGGGCCACCTGATGGGTGTGCTGCGCAACCAAGTGCGTTTCGTGAGCTAGCTCCCGAGTTGCCTGGATGAGGTCCCGCATGAGAGGCTGGAAACCTTCCCAAAAATCTCTCATGAGCGCAGTTTGCTGGTTTTGAGCAGTAAGCAGTTGCCTATCAAAGTCATTCATCACACTGTCCTTTGGTGAGGGGCAAATATCCCTGTGAGACAGGAATGGCTCTGGCAGAGAGGGTGGTACATGAGGGGAAGAGGGAGATTCTGAGGATGGTGTCCAACATCTTGCACTATCCTCACGGGAAGTGACACATGTCCCTGATGGCCCAGCCTCCTCTGCAGTGCATCCTCTTTCCTCCTTTACTGTGAAAAAATATTTAGTTTTCCTGTTAAATCACTAGAATGAAACCAACAATGTTGAAATCTTAATATACAATTAAGAATTAAATTGTTTAAAATCAAGCTTCAATATAACAAGATTATGATTGAAGTTGAAAATATATTGTTTTTAAATAGGTTTTTAAACAGACCATTTCAAAGGATTGCATGCTGTGAAGCATTTACTGTAATCACCATGTAAGCCATTTGGAAGAGTTTATAGTGTTTTTTTTAAACCTTTGACTAACACATTAAAAAAAACACACCTGTCTGGCATCGGGTGCAATGAGGAGATAGATTCATGTTGAAGCCCTGCAGTTTTCCTCTAACTATAAATTATCATGAAATAACATCTCAGAGCATCTGTCCCTTTCCTTTGAAAAACAAATCAATTTGGAATTAAGATAATTGAAGCTAAATGAAATTTACAATTATTGTTTTGTCATTTAAACACTGAGTTTTTGGCTCCAAGGTTTAGGAAAAGTAAAAGTAGATTCAAAGTCTGAAGAAGGGTTTCAACCCGAAACATTGCCCATTTCCTTCGTTCCATAGATGCTGCCTCACCCGCTGAGTTTCTCCAGCATTTTTGTCTACAGTAAATTCAAATCATCATTTTGAGGCCGAAGAAAACAAATTTCCCTTCCTAAATACCACCTTCTTAATATGTCACAACATTTGTCATAAAGTAGTTGTGAAACCTGTGGTACAAAAAATTATTCGACGTGGGATTTTCCTGGAGGAATGAGTACTTCTCCATGCAAAACACCCCTCCCTCCCTCATTCCCATACCACCCCCGACACACTTGAAACATTCCTTATTAAAAATAGAACATTAAAGTGCTGAAATATCTCAGCAAGTCAGGCAACATCTCTGGAGAACATGGATACATGACGTTTTAGTTCAGGGCACTCTTGAGTTACTCCAGCACTTTATGTCTTTTTTTGTAAACCAGCATCTGCAGTTCATTATTTCTATTTATTGAAAATATCCCTTTTTTAATTGTTTTGCCATTCGAACTGGAATAATTCATTAAGATCTGGCTCTACATTAATTCAAATCCTTCTCGCAATAAGAAATGGACCCGTACATTTCTTGCCAACAGCCGGTCTTTGTTATTTCAAGTCATACGTAGGGACACAAAATAAACCATCGCCAAATGAGAGAAAGGGGATATTCAAAACACAACTATCTCTCAGCAAGCTTTATATAATTCCTTTTCATTGTTGATGTCTGCTCCCTCCACAAAACCTTGTTTCACAATAATATTCATCGCCCCCACTGCCAACAATAATTTATTCAGCTTTCTACCAACAGTTCTCTCTGACACCCACCTCAGTATCTCATTCCTCTCTCTGACCCACATTACACCCACATTGCATACAGTCCCAACCTGGAAATATTTAACTTTTTCTTCAGCTCGATGGGTTAATAAGCGAGTTCGGTATTCCGACTGCGCATGCCCAGGTCATAGGCTACTCGCGATAAACATTCTCGGCAGCTAACTCCAGCTCACCTCTGCCTGTCCCGCTGGGTTAACTGACAGCCCTGGACTGACGGGACACCGGTCCGGAGCAGTGGAGCTAGCACTTCTTCTCCGCGCTGGCTGTAAGCCTGGGCCACCACTGCTCCGGGCCGGTGTCCCATCAGTCCAGGGCTGTCGGTTAACCCGGTGGGACAGGCAGAATTGAGCTGGAGTTAGTACTTCTTCTCCACGCTGGCTGTAAGCCTGGGCCGCCACTGCTCCGGGTCAGTATCCTGTCTGTCCAGGGTCATCCAGACATCTCCGGCCGCCGGCGAACAGGAATGGGACACTTGGGAGGAGACGGGGACGGTCCAGTAGCAATTCAACAGCGCTTGAAGCGCTGGAGACACCGGTTCGATCCTGACTACGGGTGAAACGCAGGTCTGTATTCATTCAGCAGCACAGCTGCCGAGCATGTTTATCGCGGGTGACCTTTGACAAATCCCACGATTCCTTGCGTTTTTCAGAATAACAAACTTGCTTATTGCAGGAGCACCTTCAATTTGCAGGCTGCCATCTTGAGGAAAAACACTTACAATACCCTCTCAAGGACAACACTGGGTGGTCATTAAAAGTTGCCCTGACATCACCTTACATCACTTGTGCATGACATCCTCCAAAGCAGAGCCAAGACATAGCTTGGAATTCAAAACCAATTTAAAGGAGATGGTTAATGACAGTATTAATTGAGGGGGTTATTTCAAATCCAGATCAAACTTCCAAGCTCATTTGCATGGTCTGCATTTGAAATAGCTTGTTGGCTCCAGTGATAATCCCGGCAATTAATATTGTCTTAATCACCTTCTTTAGATCCTGGTACATTTTTTCCAAACTAAATGAAATAATTGTCTAGATACTATCTACCAGATTGAGTTATTTATTATTCCCAGGACTAGGTATTTGTCAGCTCTGATTCATGAGCTGAATATTATATTCCTCCTCCTCATTAATTGTAAAGATCACTTAGGAGGCGGGTTTGGAAAGAGTAAGTATGCAAATCCGTTATTCTGTTGTGGACCACTGCTGAGATAACAAAGTTCGTAATTTGGGTGTACAGGCACTTCGCGTTTTATATGTTTGATTAAAGCGTTTTTGGAATAACACTCTTATTCCTTTAATACCAAAGCTTGATTTGTGCGCTAGTATTTTTGGAATAACGCACTCAAATTTACTGCTGACGGCGTGGTCAATTCAACGTTCTTGAATTGCATGCTGCTGTTCAGACACATAACCCCCACATAAAATATTAGGTGCCTGTATATTCAAAATCACACAAAGACTCAGCTGTAAAATGATTAAGGGATTGGACAGGCTAGATGCAGAAAGATTGTTCCCGATGTTGGGGAAGTCCAGGACAAGGGGTCACAGCTTAAGGATAGAGGGGAAATCCTTTAGAACCGAGATGAGAAAAACATTTTTCCGCACTCCGGGTCTTGTTGTTGGAGCCCCCGGCGGGCGCTAGCAAAGTCCCGCAGCCATTCCAAGCCGCACGGGGCGGTGATGTAAGGCCCCGCTACAGGTACTCTTCGACCCCGCAACTCGGGCGGGTGCGGGTGAAGTCACCGTTGCGGAAGCCCCAAAAAGCGGTCTCCCAGCAGGGACCCGCGGGCTCCCGGTGTTCCTGTCTGCAAGACCTGCGGTAAGCCTCCGAATCTCCGGGGTCAGGTCGCAGCCGAGCGCCACCACCGCTCCTCCCGCTCCGAACTCGGCCAGCTCCTCGATGGTGAGTAGGTCCGCAGGCTCCGTGACTGGAGCCCCAGGTCGTTCCTGCTGGAGGCTGCTCCACGGTGCTAGGCCCCAACGACAACGGAGACCCGACAGAGAAAAGGTCGGGTTCTCCGTGCAGGGGATAGATTTTTAAAAGTTTCCCCCACCCCCCACCCCCCACACACATACCCACACACATACACAAAAAAATAATAAAAACTACATTCAAACGAGACAAAAAATAATAAAAAGACAGACGGACTGCAGAGGCCGCCCACCGGAATCTCTGGAACTCTCTGCCACAGAAGGTAGTTGAGGCCAGTTCATTGGCTATATTTAAGAGGGAGTTAGATGTGGCCCTTGTGGCTAGACGGATCAGGGGGTATGGAGAGAAGGCAGGTACAGGATACTGAGTTGGATGATCAGCCATGATCATATTGAATGGCGGTGCAGGCTTGAAGGGCCGAATAGCCTACTCCTGCACCTATTTTTCTATGTTCTATGTTTCTATGATTGGTGGTGGGTTTCAGTTTATAAAATTACCCTTCTGGTCGTTATGGTTTAAGACAAACAATTCAATATTACTTGGTGTTTAAGAAGGAACTGCAGATGCTGGAAAATTGAAGGTAGGCAAAAATGATGGAGAAACACAGCGGTTGAGGCAGCATCTATGGAGCGAAGGAAATAGGCAACGTTTTTTTGGTAATCTCATTCAGGGCCCAAGTGGATAGCTGGTTTAGGAAATGGAAATAATGTGTTATCAGCACCTTTAAAGTAGGGAAATAATCCAAATAGGGCAAGTAAGTGGGATGTTTGCTGATGGAGCAGAATGTGGGAAAATGTGAGGATATCCACTTTTGAAAGAAGAATTCGGAAGGAAATTAATTTTTTAATGTAGGGAAATGACAAAATTCTGCAGTACAAAAGCATGTGGGAGTTCCAGTATGTGAAACATAAAAGATTAACATGCGAGAGCTGGAGTTAGGAAATTGAGGCGAATTGTTGAGTAGCAAAATCGGGAACACTTTGAATGAAATTTACAGAGATCAAATCTGGAATTCTGTATATAATTTAGGTTTCTATATTTAAGGAAGGATATGCAAGCATTGGAGGGAGAGCAGTCGAGGAGATTCATTGAGTGGATTTCTGGGTTGAAGGGAAAAATATGAAGACTGAGCAAGTTGAGTCTGTACGTATTGGAGCACAGGAGGATGAGAAATTATCTTACTAAAACATACAAGATTCTGACGACACCCCCCTCCCCCCCTACTAAGTGCTGGATGGAGTAACAGTGGGTAGGCAACATTCCTGAAAGACTTGGATGACACGTTTCGGACTTCTCCTCCATCGTTGTCAGGACATCTTCAAAATCGACGGGAAACATCAACTGTTCAGGGTAGAGGCGTCCAAGATTTTAGAGGGGTGGGTTTTAAAGGGGAAAGATTTAAATGGGATCTGAGGGATGTTTTTCCACACAGAGTGGTGGATATATAGAATGAACAGCCTAAGCAGATGGTAGAGGCAGGGACAATTAAAATATTTAAAATGCATTTTGTCAGGTACCTAGACAGGAGAGATTTAGAAGGATACGAGCCAAAATGCAGGTGAATGAGGTGAGCTTATAAAAGCATCTTGGTTGGCATGAATGAATTGGGCTGAAGGACCTGTGTCTGTGCTGTATGACTGTAATGATGCACGAGTTTAAGCATGTGCAGGGACTGAGTTCCAACATTCACCAAAGCATGAGGATGGGTCTTGTACTATTTTTGGAAGAGTTATGGTCATCTACCTATTTGTCCACATTGCACAGTACCACTCCCCGATAATATAGATTCAATGAGAAAAAATACAGTGTTGGAGTAACTCACCGGGTCAGGCAGCATTCCTGGCTAAAGGCTGGAGGTGAAAGAAAGACAATATGCTGTTCCTATGTTTAACATTTCAATTTTATCCCCCGTCCTTCTTCTTCCCTTCCAGGAAAGGTCCTGACCCAAACATCCCCTATCCATTTTCTCCAGGAATGCTGCCTGGACTCCAGAACTTTGAGATTTTTTTGAAAACCAGCATCTGCAGTTCCTTGTTTCCAGCTTCAACGAGAGATGGATTGATGTGTCAAAGGTCTTCAATGAGCACCACCACAATCTTTGATCAGTGTAAGAAAAGGGTTTTGGGGGAGACTTTAAATCGGACATAAAACCTCTGGTTAACCAAGGCAACCCTGATCCCTGTTCTCCCTTACCATTTTGATGCATGAATCATCTTCAGCCGCAAAGGCACTGGGAAAATATCAATAATGCTGACTCATCAAAATCCTCCAAATTCACTGGAGACACAAATGAACCAATGTCAACATCCTCTCCCAGGTTAAGTTCCCAAGCAATGTTGGGCAGGTTGAGACATTCACATGCCTCATAGCAGGCACCCTGGCATGGGAGGAGATTATCATCTGGAAAAAGATTCAAGGATGTGCTCAAGGCTTTCTTAAAGAAGTAAAGTATTCTCACCATCTGCTGGGAAATTCTGGACCATGCCCGGGTCCAATATGTCTGGGATGGTATTGAAATCCTTAAAACCATGCAATGGGAGTACAGAGAAATCCTCTGAAAGGAGTGCACTACCTAAAAATCAGCCAACTCACCTGCCTGTCCTTCGGACCTCTCCTGCCCAGTCTGTGAAAGGTCTGTGGTGCCCACATTGGTCCCATTAGGCATCTCAGAAACACCAGGCTATAGTGGAAGCGAGTTCTCCTCCATCGTTGTTAGACTCCCTAAGAAGAAAAATGTCAGCCGTGATCTTAATGGAGCAGAGCTGACTAGTCTAATCCTGTCAACATTTAAAGTTTTTATGTTTTAACATCTGTCCCTGGAATATCAAATATGAAGGCATACGGGTTTGATTTAACATGAGTTTGTTTACCTGTCAACCTAGGTTGGAGCTTGCATTCTGAACCTTCGGCTTCCAAGAAACCTACGCTAAGCATACTTCCATTGCCAATTTAAGAACATTTTGTTCCTGAACTTATTACTCGAATAGTCTGGAATCAGTCAGTTCAAATCTGAATCTTGACGCATACATGTTAAACATGGAAATAAGCCAAAAAAACAAAAGTGCTGGAGGAAATCTGAGTCAGGCAGCAGCTGTGGAAGGAATGGACAACAACATTTTAAGTCTGGACTCTTCTTCAGACTTTCAGACTATGTCCGGGAATATGGACTATGGATGGGTCCCCTCGCTGGGGATTGCCAAAGAAGAGCTCCGACCGCCGGCCCGCGGCCCGATAATATCCTGAAGCCGCGGTCTGCAGAGCTTCTAGTCGCGGGCGCAGCGTGGACTTACCGTCTGGAGCCTGGGTTCCCTCACCGTGAACAGCCTGAGACAGCTCCGACCGCCGGCCTGCACCCAACAACATCCTGAAGCTGCGGCCTCCGGTAGGAAAGTGCCGATTCGGGACCTCCAAGCCGCGGAGTGTGTTCGACCGTCCCGACGTCGGAGTTTCAACCACCCCGACGAGAGGGCCTGTACATCGGGCCGTCCGTACGGAGGTTTATGGCCCCGACCACGGGTGAACAATGGAGGAGGACCGACTGTACTTTGTGCCTTCCACCACAGTGAAGAATGCTGTGGTGGATGTTTGTGTTTAATTTTACTTCGGAGTCACGTGAGTGACTACGTGAAGAACCCGCTCAGTGCGCAGGCGCGGCATTACGCCAGCAGTGCAACAGCGGCTGCCACGGGACTTAGGCTGTCCCGCTACAGCATGAACCGTCAGGTGAGTACCCTGAGGTGGGGTTTTCTTTTACAGGTGAGCCTTTTTCTGCTTGTGTTTTTTATAGGCAGAGAAAAAGGCTCTGGATAAAACTGTCCCCCGTTTTCCCGTTGGGGAGGGGGGCAGCAACAGGCGGTAGGAGCGATCCGGTGTTCCGTAATTCCCCGACACCGTGCCGAGGCCAGCCCGCTAGTACCTGAAGCAGCGGGCTGGACGCATAGCCACTCGAGAGGCATCCGGCAGGTGTTCCCGATGTCGGACGGGACGTCTCCCCACCCGCACGGGGGGAGAGAGAGCCGCCTGAGCCGCTGGAGCGGCTCATGGAGCAGGTGCCTGCGAGACGCGCTGCTTGAGGGGCGCTCTCGCATCTACAAGGCAAAAGCTCCAGAAGAACCTGTCCCCCGCTCGACTCCAGCGGAGGAGCGTTCCATTGCAGGAGGGGCATCAACAGGCGGTAGGAACAATTACCGGTCGCCCCGCTATCCCCATCACCGCGCCGAGCCCAGTCCCGCTAGTGCCTGAACTGCGGGCTGGATGTCTAGCCATCCGAACAGGCATCCGGCCGGTGGCGTCCGATTCGTCGGACGGGGACATGTCTCCACCTAAATGGAGGAGAGACAGCCGCCTGAGCTGCATCCAACAGCAATTGGAGCAGCTCCAGCGAGATGCGCAGAAAGAGCGCTCTCGCGGAGGGAGGTCAGGCACCCCCTCCACAGTGCCTCATGCACTGCCCTCTGCTCACTCATTACTGGAGGCTAGCATTGGTGACCAGGGTTGGGCTGGTCTGGAACAGGGGCAGGCGGACGAATTCGGGAGTATGCCAGGGGTGCAGGAACATGAAGAGCTGTTGGGTGTGATGGACCGCTTGTAGCAACCCCACGGGCTGGAGCACCGCTGGAACCAAGAATGGCGGCCAGCATCAACCATTACTGGAAAAGGTGCTCGCTGAGGTGCTGAAACAACACAGCACCAGAAAACGGTGAGGCCCTCAAAGTAAAAAGTGTCAACAGCCAAATCTGGGGGCATGTGGGTCACACATCCAGACCCAAGAACTCAAGCTACAGCGGATCCTAAGGCTCCTGACGTCAGCCATCACAGCCTTTGCTCGTTCCGTGGAGACCACGGAGATGGATACCTGCCAGCAGGATGTGCTGGCATTAATGTGTACCACACAATTTGAGATCAACAATCTCCGGAGGGAAACATAAGACCTGCCCTCAATCCCAAATTTGCTGGCTTGTGTAAAGCCCCAGCTGCGGAGACGGACGCGCTGCTATTTGGGAAAGATTTCAATAAAAACTGAAGGAGATGCAGGAAGCATCAAAAACCTTCGGCCCAATGAGGGCAGGCCCCGGGACGAGCAAACCAAGACCTCCGATACCCAAGTGGCAGCACCCCACGGCATCCACCAGTCGACGTCCGCAATATGGGACTGGTGAACGCTTGGGGTCCGCACATTATCCCCAAAGATCTTTCAGATCAGGGCCCGCAGCGGACCCTCTGGAAAATGCGCCTCCCCCCAACATCGCCAGCACGTCAGAACAAAATCTTCAGGAAAATGAAGAAACAGAATCGCCAATAACCATGGAGGTAGGTGGGTCTGGTCCCTACCAGCATATAGAGAATAAGGGTGCTTTATTAACAGGGGGGAGATTACACTTGTTTAAAGAAGCATGGGGTATGGTCACGAGTGACAAGTATATACTCAACAACATTACAGGATATAAAATACAATTCATGTCAGAAAAAACGCCGCCAGTTCAACAATGGCCCCAAAGGGTATTTCTCCCTCCGTCAAAGAGAAACGTGAGGGACAAGCTGAACTGGTGAGACTTATCACAAAGGGGGTCATCGAAAAGACCAAACATGAACCTTTGGAAATTGTATCGAATATATTCACTAAAACCAAAAAAGATGGTGTCTGTCGCATCATCATTGACTTAACATCACTAAACAAATTTGTTAAGTATATACATTTCAAAATGGAGACATATGTTACTGCCAAACAACTGAATTCCAAAGGACACTTCATGGCAAGCATTTATCTTAAAGATGCTTACTATCTAGTACCCATATACAAGGATCATCGCAGATACCTAAAATTTATCTGGATGGTACAAAGCATTGCCCTATGGGCGAACTTCAGCCCAAGATTATTCACCAAAATATTGAACCCAGCCATGGCAATACTAAGAAAACAAAAACATATTGTCATGGCATATCTGGAGGATATTCTCATAGTAGGGAAAACGATGGAATTGGCTGTGGCAGCAGTATCAGCTACAAAACAGCTCCTCGAAACTCTGGGGTTCGTCCTACATCCAGATAAATCTAAGTTGAAGCCATCCACTATCATGGACTACCTGGGCTTCACAATTAACTCAGTCCATATGACTGTTACCTTGCCAAAGGCAAAAATGGTTGAATTAGTACAATCATGCAACAAATTAATGGTCAACGAGCGACCAACTATTCGACAAGTAGCAAGAGTAATTGGGGAAATGGTAGCAGCATTTCCGGCTACACAATTCGGACCTTTGCACTATCAAAAAATTTACAGAGAGCAAAGGTACGGGCAATAAAAGACATACAGGTCACTTTGATCGTGTCATGAACTTACCCACTGAAGCAATATCAGAGCTACAGTGGTGGGCAAAAAACGTTTGGCATAGTTTCAGCCCTATCTTTATCACTAACCCTACTTTAGTTATACAAACAGATGCCAGTGCTCAAGGCTGGGGAGCGACTAACTCCATATCCAGCACAAGTGGTAGATGGACTAAACTAGAGTCATCATTACTACTTACACTGGGCATTAACTATCTAGAAGGTACACAGAATTGCTGGGGAAACTCAGCGGGTGCAGCAGCATCTATGGAGCGAAGGAAATAGGCGACGTTTCGGGCCGAAACCCTTCTTCAGACTGATCTATCTAGAGGGCTATCTGGGATAACTATCTAGAGATGTTGGGCGCCTTTTATGGTTTAAAAGCATATGTATCTAATATGCAGCACTTGCATGTTCGGTTACAAATTGATAAATACTACGGTGATGGCTTATATTAACCATATGGGTGGCATAAAATCATTATCATGCGACAAATTGGTCAACATGATTTGGCAATGGTATGTCGAAAGACATATTTGGCTATCAGCTACTTAACTACCAGGTAAGCTAAACACCCATGCCATGAGAAAATTAAACGCCTGGGTTGCAAGTTTGAACAGACCTTACCTGGAACTGGGATTGTCCAAACAAACCATCACCACCATGTCGGCATCCCTTCGAACATCCACCAAGAGGCAGTACATAACCAGCGTCAAAAAAGGGAGAAGTACTGCCAGAAACATGGACAACATACGCAACAGCTACAGCCACCAACATACTGGAGTTCCTGGCCATCTACACCACGATGTAGGGATCAGCTACAGTGCCATCAACACAGCGCAGAGTGCTCTTTCTGCTTATCTCAAACCAGCGGCAGGACAACAGGCGATGGGATCCCATCCACTGGTGGTAAAACTGATGAAGGGCATTTACAATATCAAGCCCTAAGCCCAGGTATACCCATATTTGGGATATCAGTGTGGTCCTGACATATCTCAGGGAATGGCCACCAGCCAGATCCCCCGGCCTCGAGCAAGCTACACTAAAGACGCTCATGTTGATGGCACTTGTATCCGCTCAGAGGGTCCAGTCACTACACCTATTGCGACTGGACAACATGATCACAGCTCCAGACCAGATCTGTCGTTATCCAGCGACTGGTCAAACAGAGCAGACCAGGAACACCTAATCCAGTCGTGGCTTACCCACCAGAACCACGGTTATGTGCCATGACCTACCTACTATCCTACATAGACACAACCAGAATATTCGAGGGAGATGAAAAGCCTTGTGGGTCAGTCACAAAAACCTTATGGTGGGGTACGAGCCAAACCATTGCGAGATGGCTCAAGCAGGTGCTAGAAACTGCTGGGATAAACACTAACATGTACAAATTTTATTCCACCAGGGCAGCATCCATGTCGACGGCTAAAGAATGGACATGCCTATACACCACATCCTGGCTACAGCAGGATGGTGGGAAGGGAAAAGACCGTTCAGAAATTTTATAATAAGCCATTGGCAAAACCTGGTTTATTTGCAGTAAAGATTTACGAACTGCAAATATTTAATTTAAGCCCAGGGTTGCAACTTAATTCTTTGTTGTTATTGTTTAAAAAATACCATTGTGTTTTTCTACAAATAGACTCATTGGTTCATTACGATAACACTTCCTCCCTCAAGAACTTCGGCAGTGAGTGAAATGAAACTGTTACACGGTTTGAAATCACAGAGCTTTGAAATCTTCACGTAGTAACTCACGTGACTCCGAAGTAAAATAGTAAGATTAAACGAGAACTTACCAGTTTGAAGTTTGATCTGTATTTTATGAGGAGTTACGATGAGGGATTACGTGCCCTCCGCTCCCACCCTCATTATATGGATCAAACTAATAAATTGATGTCTCCTTATCTTTACTATGTTTACTTCAAAATAACTGTGTCTATCTGTGATTCCACACCGCTGCTTGGAAGTATGCCGCGCCTGCGCACTGAGCGGGTTCTTCACGTAATCCCTCATCGTAACTCCTCATAAAATACAGATCAAACTTCAAACTGGTAAGTTCTCGTTTAATCTTACTATTTTATTCTGTACTTTGTGTTCTTTTTTGATTGTACCGCTGCTGGCACCTAGCTCTCTCCCTCTGGCATTACATTTATCTCCTTCTTTCTTTATCTTTACCTTTTTCTCCATCTATTACTTGCCAGTCTTTGCCACCCCCACCCCTGTGTTTTCCAGGATTCTCACCTCTTCACCCCAACCCAAAATATTGTCTGTACATTCTCTCCACAGATGCTCCCTGACTCGCTGAGTTCCTCCAGCACTTTATTTTTGACTCAGATTTCAACATCTTTTTTTTTGTGTTTCCATGGAAATAGGCCATTTGACCCAATTAACCCGACTATATCCCCTCTATCATTGAAAATCAACTTGCCTTTACATGGCAATTAAGGGTTACCAAAGAGCTTTACATGCAATGAATGACTGTCATATTAGACATTAGTTAAACTAAACCATACAGAATAACTAACTTGTGATGGGCAGGTGAGTGTGAAATGCAAACCCTTATGCCGCATCTGCGCCCAGTCCAATTCCTCCGTCTACACCCGATCTGCGCCCAGGATGAGGTGTTCCATATCAGGGCATCAGAGATGTCCTCATTCTTTAGGAAACGGGGGTTCTCCTCTTCCGTTATAGATGAGGCTCTCACCGGGGTCTCAATATCCCGCAGCTCCGCTCTTACTCCCCCTCCCCCCATTTGTAACAAGGATAGAGTCCCCCTTGTCCTCACTTTCCACCCCATCAGCCGTCGCATACAGCATATAATCCTCCAACATTTTCACCACCTCCAACGGGATCCCACTACTGGCCACATCTTCCAATCTTTCAGATTCAGATTCAGATTCAGATTCAATTTTAATTGTAATTGTCAGTGTACAGTACAGAGACAACGAAATGCATTTAGCATCTCCCTGGAAGAGCGACATAGCAAATGATTTGAATAAATAATAATGTGATAATAAGTGTCCGGGGGGTGGGGGGGTGATTGGCAGTCACCGAGGTACGTTGTTGAGTAGAGTGACAGCCGCCGGGAAGAAGCTGTTCCTGGACCTGCTGGTTCGGCAACGGAGAGACCTGTAGCGCCTCCCGGATGGTAGGAGGGTAAACAGTCCATGGTTGGGGTGAGAGCAGTCCTTGGCGATGCTGAGCGCCCTCCGCAGACAACGCTTGCTTTGGACAGACTCAATGGTGGGGAGCGAGGAACCGGTGATGCGTTGGGCAATTTTCACCACCCTCTGCAATGCCTTCCGGTCGGAGACAGAGCAGTTGCCATACCATACTGTGATGCAGTTGGTAAGGATGCTCTCGATGGTGCAGCGGTAGAAGTTCACCAGGATCTGAGGAGACAGATGGACCTTCTTCAGTCTCCTCAGGAAGAAGAGACGCTGGTGAGCCTTCTTGATCAGAGTTGAGGTATTGTGGGTCCAAGAGAGGTCATCGGAGATGTTGACTCCCAGGAACCTGAAGCTAGAAACACGTTCCACCTCCGTCCCGTTAACGTGGATGGGGGTGTGCATGCCGCCCCTGGACTTCCTGAAGTCTACAATGAGCTCCTTGGTCTTCTTGGAGTTAAGGGCCAGGTTGTTGTCAGCGCACCATGCTGCTAAGTGCTGGACCTCCTCCCTGTAGGCCGACTCATCGTTGTTGCTGATGAGGCCAATCACCGTTGTATCATCTGCATACTTGATGATGGTGTTAGTACCATGTACAGGTGTGCAGTCATAGGTGAAGAGGGAGTAGAGGAGGGGGCTCAGCACACAGCCCTGTGGAACGCCGGTGTTCAGGGTGAGGGTTGAAGAGGTGTGCTTGTCTAACCTAACAGACTGGGGTCTGTTGGTTAGAAAGTCCAGTATCCAGTTGCAGAGGGAGGGGTCGATGCCCAGGTTACCGAGTTTGGTGATCAGTTTTGATGGTATAATGGTGTTGAATGCTGAGCTGTAATCGATGAACAGCATTCTGACGTAAGTGTCTCTGTTGTCGAGGTGGGAGAGGGCGGAGTGAAGTGCCGTTGAGATGGCATCCTCCGTACTCCTGTTCTTGCGGTAGGCAAACTGATAGGGATCCAGTGTGGGGGGTAGGCAGCTTTTGAGGTGTGCCAGGACCAGCCTCTCGAAGCACTTGGTGATGATGGGGGTAAGTGCAACTGGGCGGAAGCCGTTGAGGCTTGCCGCAGTGCAGTGTTTTGGCACTGGCACGATGGAAGTGGTTTTAAGGCACGTGGGGACAACTGCTTGGGCAAGTGACAGGTTGAAGATGTCAGTCCAGACGTCTGTCAGCTGCGCAGCACAGGCCCTGAGCACGCGCCCGGGGATGCCGTCAGGGCCAGCAGCTTTACGTGCATTAGTCCTACTCAGTGCCACGAATACGTCGTAGGGGGTGAGTGTGAGGGGTTGGTGATCGGCAAGTAGCACAGCCTTGATGGCTGTCTCCAGATTGTCCCTGTCGAAGCGGCCATAGAAGTGGTTAAGCTCCTCAAGGAAGGAGGCGTCGCTGGATGTGGGGGTGGTGTTGGAGGGTCTGTAGTCCGTGATGGCCTGGATGCCTTGCCACATGCGTCGGGGGTCGGAGTTGTTGTTGAAGTGCTCCTCAATCCTGAGCTTATGGCAGTGCTTGGCCTTCTTGATGCCCCTCTTCAGGTTAGCCCTGGCTGAACTGTAGGCTCGAGCATCGCCTGACCTGAAAGCGGTGTCCCGTGCTTTCAGCAGTAGCCTGACCTCGCTGTTCATCCATGGCTTCTGATTCGGCAATATGGTCACCTGTTTGAGGGAGGTGACACTATTGATGGTGGAGTTTATAAAGTCCAGAACAGAGGATGTGTAGGAATCAATGTCCGTGTGGGAGTCAAGGGTGGCCTGGGCTGCAAACGCCTTCCAGTCAGTGTTTCCAAAACACTGCTGAAGTGTGAAGTCCGCTTCCTCTGACCAGACTTTAACTGTCCTCACAGTTGGTTTAACCCGTCTGATGAGTGGGGAGTACTTAGGGAGCAGGAACAATGAGACGTGATCAGACTGACCAAGGTGGGGGAGGGGGATGGCTTTGTAAGCTTCAGCCATGTTGGTGTAGACTTTGTCCAGTGTCTTGTCTACTCTAGTGGGGAAGGAGACATGTTGGTGGAATTTGGGGAGTACAGTCTTCAGGTTAGAGTGATTGAAGTCACCCGCAACAATGAAGGCTGCCTCGGGGTTGTGCGTCTGTTGATTGCTAATGGCAGTATGCAGCTCTTTCATTGCAAGCTTGGCATTAGCATCAGGAGGGATATAGGCTGCAGTCACAACAGTGGAGGTGAACTCTCTGGGCAGATAGAACGGTCTGCATCTAACCAAGAGGAACTCAAGGTTAGCTGAGCAGTGACTCTCGATGATGGTGGAGTCCGTGCACCATGCTTTATTTACATAAATGCACAGACCCCCACCTCTGGTCTTACCGGAGTCTGATGTCCTGTCCGCTCGGAGTAAATGACGCCCCGATAGCTGGATGGCGCTGTCAGGAACGTCAGTGTTGAGCCAAGTTTCCGTGAAGATCAGGATGTTGCAGTCCTTGATCCAGTTGTGGGAGGTGATCCTTAGCCGGAGTTCGTCCATTTTGTTTGCCAGTGAGCGCACGTTGGCGAGGAAAAGGCTAGGAATCGCTACCCTGTGTGGGGCTAGCACTAACCTGGCCTTTAACCCACCTCTGCGTCCCCGGCGGTATTTTCGTACGCGTCGCCGTCTGTTGGTGCTTCTGGTCGGCCGAGCTGGCTTGGTGCGCGCTGGTGTTCTGCCGCTCCGTTGCTCCGCGTCTGCGTCTCCGTGACTCCGCAGGCGTTCTTCAGCCCCGCGGCTCTGCTGATGGTCTCCAGCCCCGGGGCTTACCTGGCATTCTCCAGCCCAGCGGGTCGGGTGGCGGTCTCCAGCTCCGCGGTGTTCTCCAGCTCCACGGGTCGGGTGGTGTTCTCCAGCTGCGAGGGTCAGGTGAGCTCCACGGGTCGGGTAGCGTTCTCCAGCTGCGAGGGTCAGGTGAGCTCCACGGGTCGGGTAGCGTTCTCCAGCTCCACGGATCGGGTGGCGGTCTCCAGCTCCGCGGTGTTCTCCAGCTCCACGGGTCGGGTGATGTTCTACAGCTGCGAGGGTCTGGTGAGCTCCACGGGTCGGGTAGCGTTCTCCAGCTCCACGGGTCGGGTAGCGTTCTCCAGCTCCACGGGTCGGGTGGCGTTCTCCAGCTCCACGGGTCGGGTAGCGTTCTCCAGCTCCACGGGTCGGGTAGCGTTCTCCAGCTCCACGGGTCGGGTGGCGTTCTCCAGCTCCACGGGTTTCCGCAGAGACCGTTCACTCCGAAACTCCCTGGTCAACTCGTCTCTTCCCACCCAAACCACCTCCTCCCCAGATACTTTCCCCTGCAATCGCAGGAGATGCAACACCTGTCCCTTTACCTCCCCCCACGACTCCATCCAAGGAACCAAACAGTCTTTCCAGGTGAGGCAGAGATTCACTTGCACCTCCTCCAACCTCATCTACTGTATCCGCTGTTCCAGGTGTCAACTTCTCTACATCGGCAAGACCTAGCGCAGGCTCGGCGATCATTTCACTAAACACCTCCGTTCAGTCCGTCTTAACCTACCTGATCTCCTGGTGGCTCAGCACTTCAACTCCCCCCATTCCCAATGTGACCTTTCTGTCCTGGGCCTCCTCCATTGTCAGAGTGAGCCCCAGTGCAAATTGGAGAACAGCACCTCATATTTCATTTGGGCAATTTACACCCCAGCGGTATGAACATTGACTTCTCTAACTTCAGATAGCCCTTGCATTCTCTCTCCATCCCCTCCCCAGTTCTCCCACTAATCTAAAGGGCCTGTCCCACTTACGCGACCTTTACAGGCGACTGCCGGTACACGTCATAGGTCGCCGAAATTTTCAACATGTTGAAAATTCAGCAGCGACCAGAAAGACGCTACGACTCTTTGAAGACCTCTCACGACCATAGGCTGTAATGTCGTGAGAGGTCTCCAATGATCGTGCGAGGTCACCCGCAACATGTCACCAGGGGTCGCCTGTATGGTCGTGAGAGGTCTCCAATGGTCGCGAGAAATCTCCAAAGAGTCGTAATGTCTTTCTGGTCGCCGCTGAATTTTCAACATGTTGAAAATTTCGGCGACCTATGACGGGTGCCGGCAGTCGCCTGTAAAGGTTGCGTAAGTGGGACAGGCCCTTTAATGTCTCCGTCTACATTCTATCTTTGTCCCGCCCCCTCCCCTGACATCACTCTGAAGATGGGTCTCGACCTGAAACGTCACCCATTCCTTCTCTCCAGAGATGCTGCCTCACCTGCTGAGTTACTCCAGCATTTTGTGTCTACCTTTGAGTTAAAATGTGATCATTTTGGGGAATTTAATATTTGCATTTGTGAAGCCAACACATTATTTCATTATAATGTAATCTTGGCTCAATGCCTATCACGCTCAAATTAGATTTAGTGCTGTTACGTGTTAATTGAAGGTAAACACTTACTTGTCCTCCAATATGGAAAATCTGCAGGATCTGGTCCACCCATGCAAATTATAGATTGAGGATGCATGACCCTATGGACTCTCCATTCCTCTGGGGTAAGGTCTTCTGGTCCGCAGGGTGCATCTTGAATTTGGCGTGCTGCTCTCGCCAAATTAGCTACCTCTTTGGTGCGCCGCATTAGGCCATCCCAACGTGTCTTGGTGGCTTTTACAGACCTTTTGGTCCTCAGTGCTGGGACCCAAGCTATTTACAATATATATTAATGATCTGGATGAGGGAATTGAAGGCAATATCTCCAAGTTTGCGGATGACACTAAGCTGGGGGGCAGTGTTAGCTGTGAGGAGGATGCTAGGAGACTGCAAGGTGACTTGGATAGGCTGGGTGAGTGGGCAAATGTTTGGCAGATGCAGTATAATGTGGATAAATGTGAGGTTCTCCATTTTGGTGGCAAAAACAGGAAAGCAGACTATTATCTAAATGGTGGCCCACTAGGAAAAGGGGAGATGCAGCGAGACCTGGGTGTCATGGTACACCAGTCATTGAAAGTGGGCATGCAGGTGCAGCAGGCAGTGAAGAAAGCGAATGGTATGTTAGCTTTCATAGCAAAAGGATTTGAGTATAGGAGCATGGAGGTTCTACTGCAGTTGTACAGGGTCTTGGTGAGACCACACCTGGAGTATTGCGTACAGTTTTGGTCTCCAAATCTGAGGATGGACATTATTGCCATAGAGGGAGTGCAGAGAAGGTTCACCAGACTGATTCCTGGGATGTCAGGACTGTCTTATGAAGAAAGACTGGATAGACTTGGTTTATACTCTCTAGAATTTAGGAGATTGAGAGGGGATCTTATAGAAACTTACAAAATTCTTAAGGGGTTGGACAGGCTAGATGCAGGAAGATTGCTCCCGATGTTGGGGAAGTCCAGGACAAGGGGTCACAGCTTAAGGATAAGGGGGAAATCCTTTAAAACCGAGATGAGAAGAACTTTTTTCACACAGAGAATGGTGAATCTCTGGAACTCCCTGCCACAGAGGGTAGTCGAGGCCAGTTCATTGGCTATATTTAAGAGGGAGTTAGATGTGGCCCTTGTGGGTAAGGGGATCAGAGGGTATGGAGAGAAGGCAGGTACGGGATACTGAGTTGGATGATCAGCCATGATCATATTGAATGGCGGTGCAGGCTCGAAGGGCCGAATGGCCTACTCCTGCACCTAATTTCTATGTTTCTATGTTTTGACAATTGAGACTGCATTGACCTTGGCAGTGATTTCCTGCCATATTTTGTCACGATCTCCCTGTGACAATCGGTGGGCACGGTTGAAAAGTTGGTCCCTCTGGGTGGTGACCTCTATAATCAGCACCTCCAACTCATCTGAGCTAAATCTGGGCAGCCTCGGTCTCCTCCTCTGCTGCTGTTCTGCCATTTTGCTGAAATCTGCAAACTTCCCTGCACCGCGTGGCCACCTCCCAACAGACTATTCATTTGCATGTTGTCAAATTGCCCGAAAGCGATGTGGCCTGTTTTTGCGGAACCCGCAGACTTAGCAGCAAACCCCGCTTCAATCGTGTGCGAATATAGCGACTGGTTGCAACATTTCCGCAATGCCACTAATTTGCGTCTGCGGAAAACTTGCAGACATTTGCGTGCGCAAAGAGGAAGGTGGGCGAGGGGTTGGGTGGAGGTGGGCACTGGGCAGGGAGGTGGGGTCGCAGTCATTCACGGCGGGACATCTGGCGGCAGCAGCAGCGGCACATTCTGCAGCGGGACGGCGCCACCTGCCGGCCGCAGCGGACACGGCCGCGGAAATGGCCGCCTTGACAACGGCGGCGGCGGCGGCGCCCAGCGGGCAACGGGTGGGCATCGGGCCCTCACCCTCATCCTCACCCTCACCCTCAACCCTGGGACCCCCTCGTGTCGGGGACATGGGGAGGAGGAGGGACCGGGTTTATATGGGTCCGGGGGAGGGAGGTACGCGGTGTTATTTGGGTGAAGGGACATTCCAGGTGTTGTGGGGCGGAGAGCGGGTTTAGCCGAAGAGACGAGGGAATCCCCAATGTTATTTTTGGGAGGAGAGGGGCCGCGGCTTGTATATGTGTGTGTATGTACATGTATATGTATATGGATATGTATTTGTATATGTATATGTACATGTATATGTATATGTATATGTTTGGGGAAAGAGGGGCGACGACTCTGACCGGTTGTTTTGGGGAAGGGAGGGGTTCCCTGGTCGTTTGGAGAGTGGGTGGTGTTTAGGGGAAGGTAGACAAAAAAGCTGGAGAAACTCAGCGGGTGCAGCAGCATCTATGGAGCGAAGGAAAAAGGCAACGTTTCGGGCCTGAAACCCTTCTTCCATAGATGCTGCTGCACCCGCTGAGTTTCTCCAGCTTTTTTGTGTACCTTCGATTTTCCAGCATCTGCAGTTCCTTCTTAAACACGGTGTTTAGGGGATGCGGCTGCTTTGTTTGGGGGGGGGGGGGGTCCGGATATTTTGGGGTCGAGAGTGTTCCCCAGGGTGTTGGGGCAGAACGGGATCCCGGGTGTTTCTGGGCTCACGGTGATTTGGGAGATGGAAGGGGTTCCCCAGCAGTTTGAGGGTGTCTGGTGTTTGCATTCTCTCGTCTTTTGGGAGATGGAGTGGGGTCCACCATGTGTTTTAGTGGAGGATGGTGGCGTTTTGGGAGATGTAGTGGGGTCCACCATGTGTTTTAGGTTGTGTGTGGGGTGAGTGTTGCGTGGAGTTTGGGCCGGCGGGAGACTGGTTTCTTGGGCACCGTTTTGCCCGGGCTCCGGGCCGCCTCTTTGCCATGTATATGTGAATAAGCGGCTGTCCCTCGCTGTCTACAGGTGGATGTTCGGGCGCAAAGGTCACAGTCGGCACCGGGGCCGCGGCGGCAGCGGGTCCACATGCCGAGCCACAGGGACTCGGATAAGACGACGGCATTCATCCAGGAGCTGCGGAAACTAGGACTCCAGTGAGTGTGTAACTCGCCATCTAATGATGAGGGAAGCTCCTTCAATCGGATTGGGGGAGGGGAAGAGGTTGAAACATACTGGAGCAGAATAGAGTGTTCAAGAAGGAACTGCAGATGCTGGAAAATCGAAGGTACACAAAAAAAGCTGGAGAAACTCAGCGGGTGCAGCAGTATCTATGGAGCGAAGGATTCAAGAAGGAACTGCAGATGCTGGAAAGTCTGAAGAAGGGTTTCGGCCCAAAACGTTGCCTATTTCCTTCGCTCCATAGATGCTGCTGCACCGCTGAGTTTCTCCAGCTTTTTTTGTGTACCTTGGAGCAGACTAGATGTGAGACCAACGGTGTTATAGTCGTGTCTTTAACTCTCGCATCCATTCCACTATCTGGGTAGAAGAATCTGAAGAATCAAATGTGTAGGAACGAACTGCAGATGCAGGTTTACTTCGAAGATAGACACAAAGGCTGGAGTAACTCAGCGGGTCAGATAGCATCTCTGCAGAGAATGAATGGGTGACTTTTCGGGTCGAGACCCTTCAGACTGAGAGTCAGGGCAGAGGGAGTCGAGAGATATGGAAGGATAAAATGTGAAAACGACAGATCAAAGCAGACGTTATTAAGGAAATGTCGAATGGTTCATTGTTAACTGAGGGGAAGGTGGCAAGGAGGCATACAATCAGTAAAATTAATTGACAGACAGAGGGAAGCAAATGTTACCTTAAGTTAGAGGAATCAAATGGTGTGAGGACTTTCAAAAAGAGAAAGAACATCTGAAATTTAGTCTGCAAATTAAAATTAATTCATTCTTAACTCTACCTCTACCCAACTCTGTTCATGCCTTGCTGCTTCTCCATATACACTTATTAAATCATTCTTAAGCCATCCATACAAATCAGTAATTGTTTTGTTTATTAATTGCTTTCAAGAGCCCTGGGTTTCAGGGACTGTTTAAGTGTAATAACACAATCAAAATTTAAATAACCTGCTGAATGTAAAGTGCTTAATTTTTCAATATAGATTTATACCCTGTACAAATCCTGTCAAATCAAGTTTATTTACAGTGATAAATGTTTCATGAAGGTACATAAACTATTTGAAGAGAAGAAACAACCAGATTTCAATATAATAGAGACTGCAGATGCTGAAATCCAGAGCAAAAAAGGGGAGAACCATTGGATGAACTTTGGAGGGCAATGGACAGTGAATATATAATTAGTGACTTAATTCACCCCGGGGCTTTGGTTTGAATTTTTAAAACTATGGAAATGGTATTGGATGAAAGGAAAATACTTATAATGATGATTTATTATTGTCACTTGGACTGAGATACAGTGAATAACTTTTAAAATGCTATCCAAGAAAATTAGCAAATAGGCAGATGAATGGGAAGTCACATAATTCACAAGGAACTTCTCAGTCACTCTGCGGTATAGGAGCAGGTCATGTAGCTTCGAGATTCCTTCCCCGTTTGATTGAAGCACAGCTGATCACCATCTAAAGCACATCAACATGACATGGTTCTTCAGTCCTTATCACTCTTGCCTGACAATAATCATATCAATCTAACTTTTAATATATTTCAGTTAGACGTGCCTCTGCAGTTTGGGGAAAAAAATTCAGATTTCCTCTCTGTATCCGTTTTAGACTTTCTACGTACGCACTCATGACCCGCCTGCTTTATTCTACTTTTGATGTCTTCCAAAACCACTGCTGCTTCCTAACTGTTCAACCATTAGAAACATTAAAAGTGCCATGGAATTATATTCCACCTAAAGCCAGTGCTTTCAGCAAAAATGTTTAATTACTTTGCAGTAATCATGCCAATTACAATATAACAACATATGTATACAGATTATCTGAAGAATAAATAGAGTAATTTTAGATTATATGGTCTTAATTAGAACATTTTTGCATTGGTAAAATATTAATATTTCTAATTGTTTTTCTTTCCTAATCCAGAATAGCCAGTTTAGAAAAGGATAAGAATGCTTATCTTTCCAATAAAGGGAATGAATTTAGAGCGGAATATAGTGCCCTTGAGGAGATGGACCTGAAGATGACAAATTCCAGGAAAGCAGAAAGTAGGAATCCAGCAATTTCTTGGGGTGTTGATGGGGACTTTGATTTTCTTTTTTTATGATTTTTCTCTATGCTATCTTGGCAATGTAAGTTTCTCATAAATCTATATTTAAGAATGGGGTAGATCTTGTTTTGTTTCAATGCCATTTCGATGCTTGCTACAATTTATACAACATATCAGTTTGTAATAATCGCCTCTGAGACAAGACTCTGGATTAAAAGCGTGATCTAGTTTGTTTAATTAATCTAGGTTAATGTCATTTATTTGTCTGATTGGAGTGGTGTACACAGGAATCTCTGCTGGGTCCACTGTTTGTCATTGACATTCATGATTTGTATGACAATGTTGTTAACATGATTAGTAGGTTTGTGAATGACACCAACATTTGTGGTACAGGGAGGAAGGCTATCTGAGTTTACAAAACATCTGGATCAACTAGGAAACGTGGCCATGTCATGGCAGATGAAATTTAACTGTTATATATGTGAGTTGATGCATTTGGTAAGGCAAACAAGGGCAGGACTCGCACAGTAAATGGTAGGGCCCTGGCAGAACAGCATGACCCAAAGGTACAAATACACAATTCCCTGAAAGTGACAATACTGTTTAAATGATGACGAAGAAGGCAGTGGACATGCTTAGTTTAGGTTATTGTTTACTTTAGTACCAAGATATAGTGAAAGGCTTTTGTTGCGTGCTATCCAGTCAGCGGAAAGATTGCAATCGAGCCATTTACAGTGTATGGATACATGATCAGGGAATAACACTTAGTGCAAGGTAAAGCCAGCAAAGTCTGATCAAGGATAGTCTGAGGGTCACCATAGAGGTAGATTGTAGTTCAGCACTGCTCTCTGGTTATGGTAGGATGAGTCAGTTGCCTGATAACAGCTGGGAATAAACTGTCCCTGAATCTGTAGGTGTGCGTGTGCCTGATGGGAGAGGGGAGAAGAGGGAGTGGCCAGGGTGCGACATGTCCTTGATTATGCTGCTGGCCTTGCCGAGGCAACGTGAGGTGTAAATGGAGTCAATAGAAGGGAAATAGACCCAAAAAGCTGGAGTGACTTAGCGGGTCAGGCAGCATCTTTGGAGAAAAGATATAGGTGACGTTTCAGGTCGAGACCCGTCATCAGACTGAGAGTCGGGGAGGGGGAAACGAGAGGTACGGGAAGGTACAGAACAGGAAAGGTCGAGCCCACAATGGTCCATGACCCATGCCTTTGGCCTCTAGTTTTTGAATCCTCTACCCTGTGGAAAAACACTGAATATTCACTATATCCATACCTCTCATAATCTTGTACGTCTAAATAAGGTCCCTCATTCTCCTGCCCACGTTAAGAAAAAAACCCTTTCCAACTTCATGACATTGTTGCTACAGCTGGGCAGCCAGTTCTGCATACATGTGGTCTCATCAATGACTTTTACAACTAAATGGTGATGTGCCACTTTTTGATTTCAAACCCCTTCGCAATGAAGGCAAGCATGCCAAATGCTTTCTTCATCACACTGTCCACCAGGCTCACCATTTTAAGGAAACCACATACCTGTACTACCACATCATTCTGCAATACTCTCTAGGAATCTACTATTTATTGTGCAAGCTCTGCACTAGTTTGATATATTTACCTCACCTCACACTTGTTAAAGTTAAATTTATTTTTTCATTCCTTGGGCCACCATCCCAACTGATCTAGATTTTGTTGTAAACTTACTGAATGTCTACTAACTTCTTCAATGTCTACTATATCACCAATGCTGTCTGACTAACTGAGAGACTATACAAGAAATATGAACTTTGTGTTTTTCTCTGCCGATTGTAACGTGATTTTCTAAGTCTATGTGCTTCTTCCTGTATTTTGCTTTATTCTGGATGTTGAGTGCTGAAATTACTGACTTGGCTGCCATACAAGAGTAATCCAATACCTGCAGATGCTCATTTGCCGCCTTCAATAATTTGATCGACTGCTAAAGATTCATCAACTGAGTAGGGGCAGGAGATCACTTTTCATAGGTGATCTTCCTCGGTCTGAAGAAGGGTCTTGACCCGAAACGTCACCCATTCCTTCTCTCCAAAGATGATGCCTGTCCCGCTGAGTTGCTCCAGCTATGTGTGTCTATCTCCTCAAACCAACATTTTATACAGATTAATTGGCCAATCACTTATTCGCTCTTGATGGGATCTTGTTTTGCATAATTATTTAATAACAATAGACTGCACTGCAAAAGAAAGTAATTGAATGGGAAATGTTTTGAAATGTTTCTGAACTGTGAAATGAGCTTTTAAAAATTGCATGTATTTTAAAAATGCCTTTTGAAGAGTAGTATTGAAATAGTTATTCATAAGACATTTAAATGTATTAAGGTTTTAAGTAGAAACTAGACTAAGTGGGACCCGTTGGGTCTCAGCTTCACACGGGAGGGCTGGTCCCCCAAAGCAATATTCGACCTCTCCACCAATTCCAATATTGGTGGCCAGTGGGACTAGTATGGACATTGTGGGCCGAATGGATTCTTGGGCTGGTGGCTCAGTCACTCAAGCCTGGTGTGCTGGCAGCTCACTCACTCACGGCTGGTGTCCTGGCAGTTGACTCACAGCTATTCCTTGAAATTCCATTTCAAGCAGGGTGCAAGGCCACCAAATTCAAGTGCAGTTTCCTACCACTTCAAGCAGGGTGCAAGGCCACCAAATTCAAGTGCAGTTTCATACCACTTCAAGCAGGGTGCAAGGCCACCAAATTCAGGTGCAGTTTCATACCGTTTCATGCAGGGTGCAAGGCCACCAAACTCAAGTGCAGTTTCATACCATTTCAAGCAGGGTGCAAGGCCACCAAAGACAGAGAGTAGTGACGTCTCCCTCCCTCTGGGTTTTATAGTCCCCCCTCCCTCCCACCGGAAGGAGTCTGCAGCACCTCATATTCCGCTTGGGGAGTCTGCATCCTGCAGGCATGAACATTGAATTCTACCAATTTTGTTAGCCCTTGCTGTCTCCTCCCCTTCCTCAGCCCTCGGGCTGTCTCCTCTCATCCCTCAGCCCTCGGGCTCCTCCTCCTCCTTTTTCCTTTCTTCTCCACACCACCCCCCATCAGTCTGAAGAAGGGTTTTGGCCCGAAACGTTGCCTATTTCCTTCGCTCCATAGATGCTGCTGCACCCGCTGAGTTTCTCCAGCATTTTTGTATACCTTCGATTTTCCAGCATCTGCGGTTCCTTCTTAAACACAGTTTAGTAGACATGTGTTCAGTGTTATTCACAGCTCAGACTGAGAGTTGTGACCTGTCGCTCCCCCATCTTGCAGAGACTGAGGCAGTTTACACTTCCGGGTTTTATAGTCCCTCCCCCTCCCACCGGAAGGAGCGTGGCCTTCATAGCGTGATTGACAGGAGAGAGAATCTCAACATTTTTAAAACATTAATAAGTCTTTTATTTTTCATCGATGGGAAAAATTATTTTGTCCTGCGCAGCGGAGGGGGACTCTGAGTAAGATGGCCAAAAATCACAACTGTAAGTGGTAGCATTTTTTCTACAATCAAAATGTAGTGCAAACAGGAAGTGGTTGAGATTTGAGTTTTAATTATATAGATAGAAGACCCCTATCTCATTATGATAAATGGAAATATAGAATGTTTTGACACACGCTTTCATAATAGGGGACTTTTATTTATTGATGTGACATTTTTAACATCAAATGTAATTTAGTTTTTCTTGGCTGAAATTTTCTAGAAATGAAAGTTCAACAACAGCTTGCAAAAATACATCATAATGTGAAGCGATTCCAGGGCCAGCTCAAAGACGTTAAACCTACTCCAGAATGTAGGTATAATATGCAAATTTCCTTATAACTATAACACTCTGATCTTGAGTGTGTGTGTGTGTGTGTGTGTGTGTACCAGCCCCCCCCCTCTCCCCCACCCTCTCTCCCCCCCCTCTATTTCTCTTCCCCCCCCCTCTCCCCCCCCCCCCCCCCTCTCCCCTTCTTCAGACTGCGGCGACGTTTCGGGTCGAGAGCCTTCTTCAGACTAATCCATGTCACATTTGTATCGTTGATAGTTTAAAATCTTTTTTTTTCCAAATATTTATTTAATTCATTCAGTTATTAATGATGCTAATTGTGTATTTACTTACATTCAGTTACTGATGAATTGACGTGTGATGTTTTCAGTTATAGAAAAATTGAGGGAAGTAATGGAAGAGGTTGAAGATGCAATTAGTGAATTCAAAGAAGAACAGCGGCAGATGTAAGTGTTTAAATATTCTGACCACTTCTGAAATGTTGCAATGCTGCAGAGTTTTCCATTTCTTGCATATAAAAACATTATAGTTAAAAGCTTAAATAAAGACATAAACAAGGAAGTATATGATTTGGGATCAAATGAAAACTAACCCAAATATCAGAATTGGACTTTTGTGACTTACTTGAAAATTGTTGAGTGAATCACACAGACTCACAGATCTGGTATAACAGTTTTTATTGAGTAACCTATACAACACACTACAGCATGTTACTCTTACCATGCAGTATTCTAACTAACAGCACATGTCGGGTTGCGATAATATGAATGGTGTAGTAGTGGGCGGAGCTTATAATAATGAAGCACTACATTGGTTAGTATGTAAAGTATCCAATCTATACTGATTAATAATGAAACCGAAGTGCTAATAGCACATACAGGGAAGTTGAGATGGTTCAAACAAAGTCCCCGTATCTAAGGGGCGGCCTACAAACCCGTCCCGTGCGCGTACGGTACAGATCCGCATCTCCACCGGCGAGAGTGCCGGGGTCCCGTGCGGCGGGAGCACTGGGGACCCGGGGGAGAAACACGGCGAGGCAGGTGAGCAGGGCACCCAGCGTGATGGTGACGGAGCTGGAGACAGGTCGTGAGGGAAGAGAAAGTCCGTCAGCAGATGGGTAGATCGGACGCGGAGCATCAGGATACGAGGCAGCAGGACATGGTTCCTTCACAGGAAGGAGATGTTGACGTTGCTTCTGTAGATCCCTCCGTTTGCACTCACCAGGTATGACCGTGGTTCTTTTGCGGGACTGTGGATGAAACACAAACGGCCATAGCCCTTGTTGGTTTGAAGGCGAACGACTTGGCCACTGGAGAGAGGTGTAAGTGGTTTGCTGGACATCAAAAAAATCGCTTTTGGGTATCATGTTTCAGTTGGACTTGTTTCTGGACAACAAGTGGTGAACGAACCTGTGGCTGCAGTAGTTGTTGGGGCACAGGCAGTGCAGCAGGGGTCTGTCGGGACATCAGACGTTGGGCAGGAGCCCCAAGTATTGGGTACGTGCGATGTTTTTCAGGTTGAGCAGGTCCAGGTAGATATCGGATTTATCAGGTGTGAGCACTCCATCAATTGTTTGGCCCGTTCTGCAAGTCTGTTTGATTGTGGGAATTCTGGACTGCTGGTGACATGGCGAAAATCCCATAGTTGAGCAAAGTTTTTAAAACTCTGGATAGTGAACTGACTGCCGCGGGGGCACCGTGTATGGTGAAATGGCGTGCCAGCTTTTGGATTACTGCAGCGGATGTTGGGCTTTGGAACAGGTCGATATCAAACCAGCCCGAATACGAGTCAACGAGAACCAGATACTGTTTGCCACGCCATTTGAATATGTTAGTAGCAAGCAGGCAACAAGGCAGAGGAGGAACAGGGTGTGAGAGCAGGGGCCCTTTCTGTTGGTGTGGCAACAGGCTGTTGCAGATAGCACAGGCTTCAACTTTCTCATGTACGAATTCGGTCATTCCGGGCCAGAAAAACATGCTCTTTGCTCGGAGTATGTTTGCTTCCACGCCGGGGTGACCCCTGTGGACGGCATCAAAATATTTGTCCCGTAGGGCAGTTGGAATGACTGCTTTGTGACCCTTGATTACGACAAGACGTCAGGACTTTCATATGAAGAAAGACTGGATAGACTCGGCTTGTACTCGCTAGAATTTAGAAGATTGAGGGGGGATCTTATAGAAACTTACAAAATTCTTAAGGGGTTGGACAGGCTAGATGCAGGAAGATTGTTCCCGATGTTGGGGAAATCTAGAACAAGGGGTCACAGTTTAAGGATAAGGGGGAAATCTTTTAGGACCGAGATGAGGAAAACATTTTTCACACAGAGAGTGGTGAATCTCTGGAATTCTCTGCCACAGAAGGTAGTTGAGGCCAGTTCATTGGCTATATTTAAGAGGGAGTTAGATGTGGCCCTTGTGGCTAAAGGGATCAGGGGATATGAAGAGAAGGCAGGCACAGGATATAGATAGATATATATATATATCTCACACACACACACACATTTACATAGTTATATATTCATATATAAATATACACCTTTGTTTTCTCATTTATAACTGTTTACAGAATACTATGTTTACATATTCTGTTGTGCTGCTGCAAGTAAGGATTTCATTGTTCTAACTGGGACGTTAGAATAAAACACTCTTGACTTGCGTCGCTAATGTGTGGGATAGAACTAGTGTACGGGTGATCGGTGGTCGGCATGCACTCGGTGGGCGGCATGGACTCGGTGGGCTGAAGGGCCTGTTTCTAAGCTGTATCTTTAAATTAAACTAAAAACACTAAAACCAGAGGGAGTCTAAGAAGGGTCTCTACCCGAAACGTCACCCAATTTCTTCTATCCAGAGTTGCTGGCTGCTCCATGGAGTTCCACCCCACAATTAAAGCATGTAATAGTCTTCATCCTACCATAGATATCCAACCAGACGCAACTAAATATAACGTAGCTCTTTTTTCCCCAAGAACCCTTTTTTGCTTTAGTCCTAGTCAAGAGTCAAGAGAGTTTTATTGTCATGTGTCCCAGATAGGACAATGAAATTCTTGCTTGCTGCAGCACAACAGAATATGTAAACATAATACAGAACAGGAAATAAAAGTTCAGTGTATTTATATACCATAGACCATATATATGCACAATAAATAAATAGAAAAAAATGCAATAGGCTGTTATTGTTCAGAGTTTGGTGATGGACCCTCCACCACCTCCAGTTTAAATTCCATTTAGAATATTTTTGGAGGACCTGGAAACCAGAAGCAAGAGTTACTCCAGGGAGTTATGAGGCTTTCTCACGGGGCGACTTGACGCAAGATGTAACCAGAGTGAAGCGGTCGTGGTCTAGCACGATATCACACGATATAACGGGTGGTAGATAACGAGTTCCCACGGGTACTCGGCATTTCTGTTATTTGTGCGAGTGACTTGTCCGTCTCCCGAGCTTTCCCGTTAAATCTTGAATGAACATTGTGAACTGTGAAGTGTTGTTAAATCATCACGTGGCACAAATGATGTCACTTTTTTTTTCACACACTATAAATATCCTCCCTTGGTTGAATTGGCTCATTTGGAGACATGCCTGTACTAAGTAGTTTCGAGTACTGGATGGTGGTGTTTTTCATTGACGCGCTGTATGCAGCAGCCCTCTATGTTAATCGAGGACGCTTGCGTGAAGGCAGAAGGGTGAGATTAATTAAAAAGAGAATTAAGAGGAAGTCTCACTGGGTGAAGCCCATCTTTCAACGGAGACCTCTATTTGGACAATATGATAAACTGCTTAATGTGCTGTGCGAAGAGGAAATTGCCTGCCCTCATGCATAATTTATTTTATGGCTCTTGGAGACATGATTCCAACTTCAAACACAGAGCGTGTAAAAGCTGTCTGCGACTTTTTTACTTTGCAGCTGCAGGGCACAGACACACTTATAAGAGAAGTTTAAGTTAACTGCAAAAACAGCACTTTTACATCAATAGCAATGTATGTTTTTAAATCATGGATAACATTAAATGGTTTTCCTGTTGATTTACTAATATATCGTTATATATGCTCACATGAGCACCCGGGATACTCCGCAGCCTTCGTCTCCAGCAGGTTCCGTTTTTTCTCCCTGTTTCTGTAATCCTCTCTGGATTTATCGTAAAGAATTTCGTTGAATTGGTACCATTCTACAAGTTCCCCCTCTTGTTCCCTGGTGAAGTTATATGGCCTTACCTTCTGCCATCTTCCCTTTATATACGCGTCTGTTGAGGCTATTCCTACAACGGCTACTGGGGAGGCAATCTGAAATCCACCTTCCTCACCCTCTCCCTGCTCCAAGGAGCCCACAGGCAATGTTATCTGTGGCATCTCCTGTTGCCTCTCCACCTGTCTCTCTTGCTGCATCTCCTCCTCATTCTCCTGCATGGCAAAAACCTTTCTGACATGCTTTACCCCCTTTCTTTGAGCTTTTCTGGGAGCCATCTCTGCAAGTATTCCAGTGAAAAAGATTCTCCAACAATGACAATGAGGTGGGACGTCCTCGATGGACACATGTTCCATTGGCGATATTGAGACCACCTTTTTTACTCACCTTCTGTCCCCTCTGTCCAGCTTCCGGGTTCACCGTTCGCAAGAGTTCCCACGGTAAACGCAAGAGTTATTACGGATATCGCACTGGCCACTACGTCCATATAATGTTTCAATGTTCAACCACAAGTGTACAAGTCACTCTTGGAGAAATTCAAGCTTGCTTGAATTTTCTCCCGAGTCAACAAGTTACACGAGTACCTGCCGTTAGCGCCACGGTGGTCCACGGTGGTCCACGAATGCCGTACGGTTATCGTACGAGGTTCCCACGATGTTCAACTCTGGTTACCTCTTGCGTCAAGTCGCCCCGTGAGAAAGCCCCATTACTACAGCTCCAGGGAGTGATTCTGCGTTGGTTTTCAGCGGTCGCGACGAGGCGGCGATCGGACAGCAATGGCGGCCAGATCTCCCACAATTCAAAGCGAGGGAGAAAGTGCCCAGCGCCGACCAGTTGCCTTGGCAGTGCACATGTGCAGGGCGGCACATGCGCACAGCCGATGATGTGCTGGCTGTGGTTGTGCGCATGTGCAGGGGGAGGATGTGCTGGCCGTAGCAGTGCGCATGTGCAAGGCGTCCGGCCGTGCAGGAGGATGAGCAGTGAGCGAAGACCCGGCGGCCCAGACAAGGTACGGATGGCGGGCGGAGACGGAGAGCGAGAGAGAGAGAGATAGAGAGGGGGGCCTGCTCAGAGTTGAACGGCGGGTGTCCTGGGTGCTTGCCAAGCCGGGCAAAATGACACAACTTTTAGGTTGTTCAAGAAGGAACTGTAGATGCTGGAAGATCGAAGGTAGACAAAAATGGTAGAGAACCTCAGCAGGTGCGGCAGCATCTATGTAGCGAAGGAAATAGGCAAAGTTTCGAGCCGAAACCCGACTTCAGACTTCAACTTTTAGGTTGCCCGGTGAGACGTTAGGTGGCCATTGGCACCCGGGCAACCTTTAATTTTGAGTCCTGCCTTGGCCGGAGGCCCCCAAGATTTCTAGGCCCTAGGCGTCAGCCTATGAAGCCTAATGGTAAATCTGCTCTGGCCATGGTTGCAGCCTCTCCACGTGCTTTTACTTCTTCATAATACTTTCTCCATAGTCCTATCAGTTCCTTTGCTGCATACTAATTGTAGCAGACTTTCAGGGTCCTCCATAGTATCTTGCTCAATTTGGTTTCCCATTGTTACCAACAATGGACACAATATCTCAAACAATTCACACAATATCTCAAACGATTCACACTTCACAGATTCAGTCTCAGTCACAGAGGCCGACGTCAGGAAATCCTTCAGAGGGGTAAACCCTCGAAAAGCGCCTGGACCTGATGGTATACCAGGTCGTGTTCTAAAAACCTGTACGGACCAACTGGCTGGGGTTTTTACGGACATTTTCAACCTTTCACTACTGAGGTCTGAGGTTCCCACCTGCTTCAAAAGGGCATCAATTATACCAGTGCCCAAGAAGAGTAAGGTGACGTGCCTCAATGACTATCGACCTGTGGCACTAATGCCTGTGGTGATGAAATGTTTCGAGAGGTTGATGATGGCGCAAATCAACTCCTACCTCGACAAAAAACCTGGACCCACTGCAGTTCGCTTACCGCCACAACAGATCAACGGTGGATGCGATCTCGCTGGCCCTTCACTCCGCTCTGGACCACTTGGACAACAAAAACTCATATGTCAGGCTGTTATTCATTGATTACAGCTCGGCATTTAATACTATCATCCCCTCCAAGTTGGTTACCAAACTCGCAGAACTGGGTCTCTGCGCATCCCTCTGCAATTGGATCCTCGACTTCCTCATCTACAGACCACAGTCTGTTCGTATTGGTGGAAATGTGTCAGACTCGAAAACAATCAGCACGGGAGCACCTCAAGGCTGCGTGCTCAGCCCTCTGCTGTACTCATTCTATACTCATGACTGCGTAGCCGGTTATAGTGCGAACTCCATCATCAAGTTCACTGACGACATCACTGTTGTGGGACGTATCACTGATGGGGATGAGTCCGAGTATAGAAGAGAGATCGAGCAACTGTCCATATGGTGCCAGCACAATAACCTGGCCCTCAACACCAGCAAAACCAAGGAACTGATTGTGGACTTTGGAAGGAGTAGGATGAGGACCCACAGTCCCGTTTATATCAACAGGTCGATGGTTGAAATGGGTCAAGAACTTCAAATTCCTGGGCGTGCACATCTCTGAAGATCTTTCCTGGTCCGAGAACAC